>NC_136008.1:20815332-21115332 GCF_048128805.1 Centroberyx gerrardi
ACCTGTTTTGTTTTTCAGTGCCAGTTAGCTGACGGCATGAGGTGGATTTATCTGCCATGGCGTGTAACATCCCCGCAGACTGTCTCTGTCTTTGAGTTTTTCCTCAGGTCGGGGCCTGTCTGCTGGGACGGACAATCAAACCTTCTCATGCGGCTTTGATCTGAACATCCAGCGTCCAACAACAACAGCACTGATGTTTCATTTCCACTCAACTGAGCATCAGGGATCGTTTCTCTCAGGGTGACGCCACATTCACACCAGGTTTAGACTGATATAGGGGTCGATATTGTTTTTCATTGAATGTCAGATATGGGCCAATCAGTGTCGTCCACCTCTGATACGATGGAGGTTCCCTCCTGACCACAGCTACAAAAAGAGTCTGTAAAGCTGACATGACATTTTATTTTCTTTATTTAATTGAGCAATTATGTTTTTTATAAATGAATTCCTTAAAGGCCTAATGTATCCCAGAGTTTCCCCTATCATTGAATAGGTGTGGTGGAGAGTTTTAGTGTCCCATGGTGCTCTAAATGCTGTTTCACCCTGACAAGAATAAAATAGTTTTTGGCATGAAAATGGTTACATTTAAAGATATTGAATAAGTATCAGCTATCAGCGTCTTCTGTCTAAAAAGATCAGTATTGGCCTTCAAAAACCCATATCGGTCAAACCTTACTCCACATGGACTAGCTGCTGTATCGGTCCTGCATGGAGACAAGTCTAAATATGCCAGCGGACTGCAATGCTCTGCCTAAGCAATCCTCTCTATTTCCTAATTAGAGCGGTTTTAATGTGTGGGATGAGATGCGTGGCTTTCGGTGGTTGTCTCTTTCAGCTCCGTGCAGCATTACCCCGGGGAGACGGCGGGGTCCAGGGTCCTCCAGCGCCATGATTAGAATTTCTATCTCATTAGGAGCAATCCAGCAAAGCCTGACCTCTCTGTACCGACCTCACTTTAAGCAGGGAGAGGATGGCGTCGCTCATTACGCTCCAAAATGAGAGAGTGAGCCGCTGAACAGTGATGAGCGATAAAACAATGCACACAGAGCAGAGGAAAGTACAAAAAAATACTGGACTCTACTGTGCTGAGAGGAGAGGATTTGAATGCGGTGACAATGGACAAACCACCAATAAACACATACATTTCATTTTCCCTCTCTCGGGGCAGAGTAGAAATAGCTGTCAAATGTCTAACCTCATCCATTTCCAGTTGGCAGTGCGATCTTGGGAAGTAAATAAGATGGAATATCTGGGCGACACATTCGGTCTCGGCCTCGAGAAACAACTCGTTGCACCCCAGTAGCATGACGAAGGCCTCAAGAAGGGCTGAGCCTTTGTTTCAGGCGTCAAATAATGTTGGCACTTGAGAAAAAAACGATGACATAACCTGAAAACAAAGATGCCATCACTGTCATTCTTCCTCCTTCGCTCCTCCATCATGCTCTTTCCTCCTCCTCTCCTCCTCCTCCTCCCTTTCGCGGAGATAACTGGATTTCCAGGTGAGTCGCATTAGTTTGTCCAGGCTGTCGGAGCGATATTCCCAGCGCTGACGGCATAGTTGGTTTTGGTCGTGGATCAGAGGCACGGGGGGACAGAATGGGATTTCCAGTCCTTTTCAGTCAACTGGTTCTGACCCCCAGTGACAAAAAAAAAAAAAAAAGCTGGAGAATCGCTCTGCGGGCGAGGAAATGTAACGTGGGGTCATACAGGGTCAGCTGCAGCAGAGAGAAGCAGCAGCAGCAACACAGATGATTCCTTTATTTCACTTCTTTTTGATCCCCGGGGCTTGGTGTGTGTGGTGCGACCGGCTCCGGATGGTTTCGGCAGGTCAACGCTGACGGTTACAGAGGGGGTCCTGTTTCATAGGGAGATAGAGAGGCACATCTCACCTAATCTGCCTCATTATGGGGTATTTGTGATCTATCTTACAGCTTGAGGCGAAGGAGGGAAATGCTGCTAAAGCACTTGAGGCACTAATAGGCGTTTTGTGGTCTCAGTACTGTATGTGCCGTCTCCAGCTAGCTGGCGCTCATCACTGGATCCACCTTAACAGCATCGCAGCCTCTCCTCCACCTGGATGTCGGCCTACTGAGGAAGCAGTGGCACACATCCATGAGGTGTGGCGCTCAAACAGCCCGAGGTGTTTTGAGGATGATTTTCCAATCTATGTGTGTGTGTGTGTGTGTTTTATGGGTGTGTCCATCTGCTGACATATCTTAGTTAGTATCCATTCAGGACGGAGTTATGAAACTAACAATAGAATGATCAGTGGGGCCATAGGACAAACATGGATCCATGACATTAACCCACTTGGTTTCTAAGAGGTGATTAGTGATTAATAATAATAGTAAGAAGAAGAAGAAACAATAAGACAATAATAACAGTAAGTAGAAGGAGGGGAAGAAGAAAAACAAAAAGAAGAAAAAGGAGACAGGGAAGCAGGAACAGGAAAAAGGAGAAGGGTTAGAAGAAAAAGGAAAAGACGAAGAAGGGGAAGAAGAAGAAAAAGGAGAAGAAGCAGAAAGCGAAGAAGAAAATGGAAAAGAAGAAGAAAAGGAAGAATATACAAAATATTAGAGACACTCTTTTCATGAAGTACACTGATGAGATGAATCCATTATCAAGCTATTATCCCTTATTGATTTCCCTTATAAAATGTATACACAATGGAGGAGATGTAGAGAAAGAGAAGCAGACGAGTTAGAGAAGGATTTTTAAGCTTTGAGACAACCGAGATGTGAATTGTGCAAAAGGGGCTGCAACTCAATATCTGTCCCTAATATGTCCCTAATATATTGCACATTCAGTGTAAATAAATGGTCCGTAAACCAAGCAGCCAGGTCTGCACAGGCATCTTAAAATCAATCAATAGGGGGAGCCACATATGCCAAAAATGTTGAGTCTTCTGACTGCCTTGCAGAAAAAATAATAGTGCAGATAGGAAGAATTGAGAAGTTATGCTCTTGTACGATCATAGACGTATCAGAAAATAAAGCATAAAACAAAATGAAAATCATGTAAATAATTATCGTCACACACAGGGATTTGGTACCTGCTTTGCAACAACATTTTGAATAATTCGTTTCCTGCCAAGAGGTCACAAGACCAGCTCGTTGCCGGGAAACACGTGGCCCTTCGGCTGTCAGACTGACAGCATGGAGGAGCCAGGAAGACGTCACCAGACGGCAGCCAAGACACAGGAAGGCCGGCACGTTCCGGGCACGCTCAGAGAGTAAAGACATTCCTGAGGCCCTAATGATCTTTGTACAGCAGCCAGCTGAGTGACGGTTGTGGAGCAGTCAGGTAATCCGGGGCTAACTGGCTCCATGTCCACTAAGTGGGATTGAGAGGGCTAGTGTTAGCTCTACTCTCTGACTGTGGCTATGAAGAGAAACTAAGCTGCCGGAAGACGCTTTGAGCCGCAGGCCAGCATTCAGGCCTAAGAAGTGTATGAATAACTCTTAAGTAAGGATTTATGGTAGTCGCACTCTGGTACTCGCAATCTGTACTGCTTTCTCTGAGAGTGAAAGTGACAGGCTGATCAAATGGCAGCACAGACTTGTCTGCTTTTTCTACAACCAGGAAGTTAACCAGGCTCACATATGGCTAATGTTGCCTGTGCAATAAATTATGTGCAGGATTAGTGGGTGGTAAAACCATTTCAACTCAGTTTACCCACCTTCTTATTTGTACAATAGATCCACATTTTTAGGCTGACATAAAACTTTATGATATAAAATCATAGTGTAGGCTACATCACACACAAACTGATGCTAGTTATATGAAAAGGGGCTCTTTTAAAGGAAAAACAAAGTAGAATGAAAGTAGAATTGATTTTTGTTTATAGTGGTTGTTTGCGTTATGATGATCACCAACTGGAGGTCATAGTTTACCACCTTTTCATTTACCAGTAGGCCTACATCACTGGATATGCCTAACAGCAGTTTGGGTTTAAGTTCTGCTTGTGCTGCATTCACTGTGATCTGATATTAGTGGTTTATTGCAAATGCACTGAAGGGGAAGGAAATGTGGCCATAGAGTAAAACGCATTCATGTTGTCATTATTATCATGATGTGTGACACCACCATTATCATTAACTTCCTCTAATATTTAATCTTGATCTTAACTGATGAACTGTTAGGAAGACAGCAATAGCTGGTGTTATCCTGTACAGGACAAAAGACCCATTTTTTTTTTTTGTCGGGCTGCAAAGCTGGAACTTGATATTTTCACCTATAAAATTAGTTAATGAACTATTCCAACTGTAAAGCAAAGAAATAAAGTGTGATCATTTTTTTAAGATATTCAGCTTTGGAACGTTGCTTCTTGTCCAGCAAGTGAAAGCCCTGCACAGTGAGCAGATTTCAGCACTACCCAAACACTGATGGATGCAGTCTCTATTGTCTTTTTTTCACAGTCTGAGCGTATACACAGGCTCGGATGTTTCTTTGGCTACATTTTCACTGTAGCTCAAAACCTGATTTTACAGCAGTGTTTGTGGAACAACCAGCATGATTAACTACTTCAATCCCCTCATCACCCAGAAACCGTTGAACGCAACTTCAACATGCAGCATTTCCCAAATTCTAACCTGGAAAAATCTGCTTCTGAATGGTTGCAAACAAATCACAGCCTGACTGGGCTATTTTTCCACTCTGAAGGAGGTTGCTCCCAGGTGTGCACCCCTGATCTGGACTGGGATACAAAGAAGGAGTAGGAGAACTAACTTTAGAGTCAGTTTACAATCATTAGACCCTAACAAATTACATTGACATGGCAACCTGATGAGTGATGAAATCAGGCAGGATAAATGGCTTTTTTGGCCAAACTCGGCCTGCTTGGACCTGGCGCTCTCCAGTCCAGGAGCAGGTTGGGAATGTAGGAGGTATTCCGTGGAGTGTCTAGCATGTCCCTTTTTCTCCATAAACAAATTAATCCTGAAGTATCCTCGCTGTCTGGAGGACGGCCCTATGACTTTCCCATCTGCCTGGCAGGACGGCTGGCCGGCCCGGGCCTATCCTCCGCTGTCTCTCCACAGGAAGAGTGCAGCTTCTCCAAATACACTTCACTGCTCTGTCACGCCCATCGCTTCATGTCTCACAGCAAAAGTATGTCCACTGCTGCCTGCCAGCCAAACTTTTTGATTTTACAACCGCATAAATATTAAGAATCAAGGGTGACTATATATATCTAAAGTACACTAGCAGTCAGAAGTTTGGACATGCCTGATTAAATGTACTTTGTTTTCCATTATTTTATTATTATCTAAAGGCTTATGCTTAAATGCTTGAAATTTGTTTTTTTGACAAATATAAATAATGAAGCTGATGCCTATGTATGAACATCTTTCAGAGAAATTCTTTTTTTGGTCACTGCATAATTCTATTTGTGTTATTTCATAGTTTTGATGTCTTCACTATTATTCTAAAATGTGAAAAATAGTAAAAATAAAGAAAAATGTGTGTCCATACTTTTGACTGGTAATGTACATGATGCAGTGTTTTTTTCCACGCAGGTAACTTGAAAATCTAATTTCAAAACACATCATGTGGCTTTGAACACTACATTTATATTTAGAGCAGAGACGCAAAGGATAAATGGTTTTGCACAGCTCTGTATTCGTCCCCAGGCTTACCGCACGTCAGCCCGGTTCATTATACAGCTCGATGTAAAGAGGCAGACACTCTCTCTCAAAGGCTTTGATCCGTGTGTCATCTCTGCACTGGCTAATAGATCCTAATGAGTAATTCATATTTCCCCCATGAGCCGTCTCTCTCTGACTTCCGATGTGATGCTCTACCTGTAATTACAGCCAATAAAAAGCCTAAATCGCCACACTCTCTTTTCAGAGCGGGGTCATCACATCTAATCAGAGGCGGAGACTCGGTAATGGCCGTTTACTGATGCAGGGCAGATGAAGTGTCAGGAGCCGGGCAGATGAAATGTTATCTTTATTAGATGCAATGAGAGCCACATTTTTCACAGTGACGGATTGACTTTCTACAATCTAACAGCAATAAAAAAAAGAAAAAAATAAATGACAGAAACTAAAGCAAGAGAATTAATTTAGAGAATTAAATTTGTCTCTCCTTTCACTCAGTCCACTATAATCTAACAGATCAGTAATCGAATGGAAATACAGACGGGGAGACGGGGTCATTGCACAGGTGAGTTCTTTTATTGCATGCCATTTTCTCTTCACATCCGTAAGTCTCTCACACACACACACACACACACACGCACACGCACACACACAAATGGCATTGGAAGAAGACGAGTTTACATGGTCCAGATCGAAGGTACCAAGCCAACATCGGCTCCAGAAAATAAAGCTAAAGAATAAAACAACTCAAATAATGGAGAAAATAATGAAACGGGAGAGAAATGATATTGTAAGTGCTGTACTTGTGTGTATGTGTACATGTGGTCATTGTTGAATAAAGGCACATAACCTTCTCCACAGCTTGCTGGTAACTTGAGAAAGGGCAGAAAGCCAATTCCATACAATCAACCCCCTGTGTAGAATTGCAACAAATAATGTATTTTAAACATGATAAAGTTACATTTCTTAGCAAGAATGCTAACCCAATGCAAATCAGCTCAAGTGATCAGTCAAAACAATGCAGCTATTGAGCTATTGAGCAAAAACCCCAAATCATCAAAAATAAAAAAAAATTCAACACAAATCCACTGCCTTCTTCAGCAGTTTACCTTACTTCTCAAGCGCAGTTGACTGCTCTCCCATATTTTTATAATTGGCACCCTTACTATTATTCACACCGACAGCATGAACTGCCTCAGTACACTCAATAGCCCTCCAGGTACTGTAGTTTGGACCCAATTTGCGGTTTGGACATCCCCATTTCTTTTCACTTCTTTGGCAACTAAATATTACTAAACAACAATTCAGATAAGCTGACAATATCCTTTTGGAAGGTTGTTTACTTTTCACATAGTTCTTGTTTTGCAGAGCAAGAAAGAAAATCATGCATTAATAAGAGATCCTTTGCTCAAAACCTCTTTTCAATAGCTTTCTACCCCCAGGGACACATTCATTAGTTACCAAAAAAAACAAAAACAAAAAAAAAAAAAAACACACACACACTCTCTCTCTCTCTCTCTCACACACACACACACAAAATGTTGAGCAGCAATAAAATCTAAAGTAACACTGGGGAGATAAGCATAAGATCTGCGTCAGACCCGGCCCACACTGGGACGGTTGAGTCTGAGGTACACCTTAACACAGACTGATGTTTCACATGAGGTTTCAGGTACGCTGCAGGCGGGATGGTGCAGGTACGGTGACGCTGGGTGACAACTGCAGGGAATCTTCTCAGTTTGACGGGATGTAGCGGCTGTGCTGTCTGGCATCAGTGTTTGTTCCAGGTCGGCGTGGCGACGGGACCCCGGGAAGACCTCTCCACCACTATCAGCTCGTCGGGGTTGTCACGCGCCTCGTAATGGAACAACAGGTCTTGGATGGCCCGCTCCTCAATCTAGAAAGACAGCAGAGGGAAAAAAAAAAAAAAAAAAAGACAAGACATGAGCGATAGAAGAAAAAAGGGAAGAGACTGGAGGGGGAAGTGTGGGCAATGAAACCACAATTCATTTGAGGGTAAAACAGAAAACGCTGACAGTGAAAGCTTAATGATAATAAGATCATTTTACATAATAGCAAGCAGAAAGCCACAGAAAAACACAAGAGTAGAGCTGAGCGTTATGCGAAGGCGCTGACAGAGGCCTGGCAGTAGCTGGAGGAGGACTGAGACGGCTGTTAGAAGACGCAGCTGGAGGCACCTCATTTCTAACCGGCGCTGCACAGAATGAGATGTTCGTTAGAGACTCGTCTGCCAAACGGGGAAGGAAATAGGACGCACGCGGCGGCCATACCGCCCAGCCTTCCAGCTGGATGCTGCACACACACACACACACACACACACACACACACACACCATACGTTCTGTCACGGCAGAAGTATGTATGCGCGAGTGAGTGCGTAAACGCAGACGCGCGCGGACAAGATGGGTTACCTGGATGAGCGCCAGCGGCTTCTCTCGGCTGCGGATCAGCGCGGCTTCCTGCTGCTTTTCCTCCTCCACGATGGAGGCAAAGGTCACCATGGAGGAGCAGGGGGGGCTGCCCACTGCTCCCAGCACCCAGGGCCTAGAGGAGGAGGGGGGGGGGGGGGGGGGGGGGGGGGGGGGGGGGGTAGAGAGAGGATGGGAGGGTTGCATAAGTATGTGTGGTTGCGCTGTGTTAGTGGTAAGTGAGGGAAACAACAGTCCAACTGGGTGGACACAGGCTGAGTAAACTACTACTGACAGGCTCCTGTGTGTGAATGGCCGCCTCCTCTCCACCTGGCATGAACATGCATCTTGTATCAGCTTTGTGGAACCGGATCGCCTTTACACCCGACGTTAAAATGCATCTCCATTATACACATTAACATTTCATTTCTCTTTCCCCTCGCAAAACACAGATTGCTGTGCACGTCATTTCCTTCGGAATATTTACGTCTTTTAATACTGGCAGTAAACACCAGACAATCCAAGTATGCTACTATACTATTCCCTGCAGGCTGCTTGATTTATGTGCACTTAGGTTTATTTCTACTTCGATAGCTGCTATATGTGGATGTGAGATGCACTGCATTTACACTTTGTTATAAATGTGACCAGTTCATTTATACCTGGATTTGATGCGTTTTTGCTCCATCTGGTCACCAGGATGCATGTTAATACCAGGTGGAAAGGGTGTGTGTGTGTGTGTGTGCATGCGTGTAACTCAGAGCAAGAAACACCTGTGGAAATGTTCATAGAAGGCCTAAGCAAAGGAAAAAAAAATCTGATGTCGGCTCAACTGGCAGAGACTGAAAAAACATTTATATTAATTCTGACTGGGGATATGGAAACACTTGTCCCAGAAGGCCGAGATAAGAATGTACAAGGCTGCCGCTGCTTCCTGAGCCTTGAACTCATCCGTCTCTCTCGGCTCATGCAAACCCATGAAGGAAGAGGAGGGACCTGGAACCTGCTCCCTGTTCTGAATGATCCGCTGTGACATGAGGTTTGCCCTTATCAATTCTGATTAACATCAGAAGCTTCGCTAGAGTGACTCGCACAGCTGCTTAATATCTGACGGTCTACTAGGGGCTGACGGACAGAGGAAGGAAGTATTCTATCTTGGATCGGATAAAAAGAGCTGCACTTACGAAAACCTAGAGAGATTAACTTGACTTTCAAGACCTTAAATATCTGTGAGGGAGAAGGAGGACGCATAACTTGGGCCATCTCCCTGTAATCTCTCTCTCTCTCTCTCTCTCTCTCTCTCTCACACACACACACACACACACACTATGGCCTACAATCAGAAATGGTCATCATATCTCTAAAAGCAAAACATGACACCCAGACCAGCATGCTTGCATATTGGTTTCTCAGCCAAACTACAAACAGTCTCACTGTAATTTCTCCTATTTTAATTTCAATTTCCATTTTTACTTCTGTGCCACAGGCTGGTCGCGTGGATGAAACCCCCCTGTCGTGCGATCCAATAAGCTTTTACGACGAGTCAAACGTCAAAGCGGTGTGTGACGACGAAGCAATAACAGATGTATTTTCCACCCTCACAGACAACCGTTGTATCCAATTGCACAGGGGAATAAGTATTCATGGACTTGAGCTCATACTCCTGTGTGTGTGTGTGTGTGTGCTGTGTTTGTCCAGCTGACTGGGGGGGGGGGGGGTTGACTGGGGGGGGGGTTGTAAAGGTCAGGGTGACTCAGTGTCAGTGGGCAGCTCAACCCGGCTATAATGGGTCATTTGCCCCGAGGAACAGCACAACACTCTTCACCTCATTCGGACCACAGCATCATGCCTCTCTCTTTCTGTCTAACTAGAACAGGATCCTGTCAGGCAGTGCTTACGTCTGACAAGTGGTTCAGTTGGACTCAAGACTCAAGGCTCAACTCTATTTTTTGTGAGAATCAGTAGATAAACTTATCACTTAGATAAACACTGGCCGTTACTTCCCCTTTTATCTTTTAACCTCAAGACGAGAGGAGGGTTAGAGCTGACCATAACACCCAAGCCTGCACAAACCACTGAGTTACTGGCACTGTGTGTGTGTGTGTGTGTGTGTGTGTGTGTGTGTGTGTGTGTGTGTGTGTGTGTGTAAGAGATCTATATCTTGTTTTTAATGTCCAAATGTCCCCACAAAGAGTAGCACCCCCCCCAAAAGAGGTTTCTTGTTAAGACCATTTTCTGGATCTGATTTGGAAAAAAAAAGGTTATTTTTAAAAGGTTATGGGTGGATTTAAATAAAAGTCTTTAAGTAATGGTTAAGGTTAGGTTATGTAACGGCATGAATTGAGGTTAGAGTTAGGAATTACAGAATAGGGAATGATTCAATGGGGTATTCTGTGTGTGTGTGTGTGGGCTACTGACACCAGTTTCCAAAACTGAACAGCAGCTCTTATCATGACACCTCAACAGTGCCATCAAGTGGAGAAGAGCGGTATTGCGTGTACGAGCAACCGTTTTTGTACCGGAGTGTGTATTATCCTGAGTCTAAGTGAATGTCTGAGTGTGTATGTGTAGGCCTTTATTCCTGAGATTCTTGTATGGACTGTATATGTGCACTTACCCAGCTGGTCTCTCTGGCTCACTGGTTTCAGCACATTTGAATGTGACCCTCCTGGCAGCAGGAGCAGCGACCGGAGCGCCCTGAGTGCCCTGAGCACCTTGGCCCGCGGGTCCCAGTCTGACCAGTCGGCTCTCCTCCTCCGCCAGCAGGTCCCGAAATGAGCGTGAGGAGGGCGGTGACTGGACTGCTGTTGCCCTGCAGACAGAGGAGTGGTTTTGGGAAAACAAATGAGAGAAAGGAAGAGTGTGGAGCAACACTTGAATTCACTAAAACTATAAAACTAAAGAGTGGTTGTGCCTTTGCTATTGTGGCCCCTTGACTGTGGAACAACTGTCTTGAAGGTGCAAATCAGCAGAATCCAATGCCATTTTTAAGTCGATTAAAGACTCGCTTTTACTCTACAGCCTCTCAGTGTGACCGATGTGATCTACCTGCTGTTTTTGTAATGTGCTCCATCATTTGTGTCTGTTTATCATGTTTATTGTTCTTTTACCTTTTTGTGAAGCACTGTGTAACAATAGATGCATATGCTATCCAGATAAAGAACATTATGTCATTATTGCATTGTGATCAGACCTCATTTTTCACACACACTATGCAAAGCAGGCAAGTAGGTGGGGAGGTGGCATTGTCAACAAAAACAACCATGGCAGGTGTTACTGAACAGCTTAGACATTCTTTTGCTGCGGAAGGGATCGTCTTCCATCTATGACTCTCTAGTAGGAGGTGCAGTGACGACATTTCTACCTGGGGCCCATGTCATGAAGCATGTTCAACAAAGTCACAAAACCTTTGGCAATCCCAGATAATTGGTTTCACGTTGCTGGTTATCAACTGGCTCTGTCAACCCAGGATTTACCAATCCAGCTATGAGCGCGTTCATATAGAAGAGGTGGGGTTTGTAACAAGTAGCCAATCAAATGCAACATGGACGGACCCAGAGCAGCGGATGTAAAATGAGATAAGATGAAATTGATCCTCGTGGGGAAATTAGGTCATAGCGGCGGCAAAAGTAATAAGATTCAGCTGGGAAAAGGAAAATCACATAAGCACACACAATTCGTATCGCTGCCCATCATTGAGACACAGTGTTCATTCTTCTCATTGATACAACGTTCATTACATTGGGGCTGTGAAAAGATTTCATATTCACAAAGTCACCTCATGTTCCTGAAGGCGCAGTGATGGAATATGATTGAATATGAGTGAAGTCTATGAAAGAATTTCAGCGCACTTGATATGCGACAGTAGGCCTAAATTTCATTCACTATTGACAGCTATGGTCAACTAATATAAGCTACCTGCTATTTGTTAGAAGCCCTATAGCCAGAGTGGGTCAATGGCCTTGAAAATCTACAAACGTGTATTAAATCTGATGTAGCCTAATAAATATCTCAGATATAACAAACCACCATGGAAAGTGGTTCTACCAGTCTGTAAACACAGTCACCCTGCTAACAGCCCTTCTTACTATCTGTTAATTCAATATTTCCCTCCTGTACAGTTCTTTATATTACTTGTCACTTTAATTTGAATGAATGGTGACTCCATGTTTCTAGAGAGCTGATTGGTGTGAGGTGGGCCTTTTATACGTTCTGATCTGATAGCCTGAACTGAACCTGCTCCAGAGCAGGTTAGCTGTGCAGCATAGGTTACCATGGTAATAAAAGTGAGCCACCTTCGTGAGACCGAAAAGCCAGGGTTAAGCCCAAAGTTAGCTCGCTAACATACTAAGAGACAGGCCCCTGGTGAATGGATACATTATCACTAATGCCAACACACTGTGTGGACTGCAGAGTCCTGGCTGAGATCCAGTCACTTCTGGAGCTGGTCTGGTAGATCGGATCACATTACGACTACAATGTGTACTGTGTGCATTTATACCATGCATTAACATGCATTTTCCCTGATCCAGATAAGATATCCAGACAAAGATCGTGGTATTAAACAGGTGTAAATGGGGGTCACAGTGTTCATCTTCAAGGCGCCATGTAAATAAAGTTGACTTCACTAAAAAACTGTAATACAACAAAAAAACAAAAAATATTTTCTTGTACTTAAGTCAAGCTCTTCAGTATTATCTTTACAGCTTTTTTCCACTTCTTGTAAATCTGTCGACGAAGACACTATTTATATATGTAGTAGTATTCTCAATATGTCCTCTTGTGGTAATTACTTATTGTATTATCTTGAATACTCTGTATCTGGTCCTGATGCTGGTCCTGAGTTAAGCAAGACAGTAACACTGTCAGGGTTAGGGGTTCGGTTCCCACTGGGATCACCCATGCTACAAATGTATGCACTCATGGTCTTGTGCTATGAAGGCATCAAGAGGAACCATGAAGTTAACTCATGACAGTGGTGCTACTGCAGTGTTCTTCATACAGTAGCTAGGCCCACTCACCAGGCCTTCCCACTGCTTTTGGATGGGGTGACGGCAGCGGTTGGTTTGGACACAGCGGACTCCACACTGGCCTCCTTGTTGGCCATGGCCATCATCTTCCTCTGCTTCTGGGACAGCTTAGTAGGAATAGGGGAGTGCTTGCTGATAATGCTGACACTGCAGACAGACAGGAAAATATCAACAGTTAGCCAAGTGAAGAACAGTGAGGAAATAACGTTCATTCAAGTATTTCACAACAGCTTTCCTTCACACATTTAATAGCAATCACAGGCATCACAGTTTTTACACAAGGCAACAGGAAACGTAATTTTGAAAATGCCAAATGCAGTGATGAGATGCATCATTTTCAAGTTCTGACAAAATCCAGTCGGTGGTGTCTAAGATGATGTATGTAAAGGACAGATGGACAAATGAACAAACTGGCGGATGGAGACTGATCCATAGTCCAATGTCGTACCTCCCAGGGCTTTTAGGAGTGGCTCCGAGGGTCTGCAGAGAGTTGGCTTCCATGTCCATGATGGCTCTCAGATCCAAGACCGGGGGCGGACGGGCAGGACTGCAGATCGGAATAACACCAAGTCACACATACTGCGTAGGACATACAGCTCAACTTTCACTTTGATTTACTGACAGCTCCCTCCTTTCTCCATACCGCCTCCTCAAAATGAAATAGGAGGATATAAAGTTTGCGCCAAAGTCAGGGTAATCTGTATCAAATCTCAAATCTGTTTTTCAAAGCATGTAAAACAACCAATTTCTCCCCTCTGAACTTCCTCACTCCAGCCTTTTCAGAAGGCAGGAGAGAAAAGGAAAGAGGTTGTAAGAAAAGAGGAGAAGATGTTTTGAGATGTAGCCCAGGATCATGAAAGCCCGTCTCACCAGGCTGGGACCTTGGGGATTGGCTCTGGAGCGGAGCTCCTGGGGGGCGTAGGGAGGCCGTTCCTCAGGGAGGTGGGGGTGCTGGGTGGGGTCTTCAGCCTCTGATTAACAGCCTTCTCATCCTGAAATTAAGATTTCATGGTGCGCTCATAGTATCTTTAGTATCAGGATCAGCTATGCAGGCTAAAAGATAATCTGTTTTATAAAGTCTCACCTACTATACTGTTTTTTATCTGTTAAGCTATTCTGAACAAGCTGTTTTTATCAGTTAATCTATTCTGAATAAACTGTTCTTATCTGTTAAGCTATAAATTCTTATCTGTTAAGCAATAAGGCGTGTTTGACCAGTGCACAAAAACATATACATTTTACTTTTTTGTTTTTTCATTGTTTCATTTCATAGTTTGAATTTTAAGCACATGCTGCATATCCAAGATGTAAAATATCCAAATTTTCGGCAAGTTTGCAATCCAAGTGCATGTGCCTGTTATGGTGACATGATATTCACCTCGGGCCTGTCATGGAAGACAGGTGACTGCATGTCCCGGGGGCTGCCCACCCCCATGTAGCTGCCCTCAGAGTCTGACGTCAGCAGCTCCTGCAGGGACTCGGTGGAGTTGGCCTTGCCTGACTTCACCAGGCAGGGGGAAACCACTGGGAGGGAACAGAGGGCGTTACTGAAGTTATTATTACAAAGGGAGCTGATGGTTGAGATGGTAAGAATACTTAGTGTGGTCTGTCATGATCTTGTGTGAGTATGTGCTGACAGGTAGTGAATCTAAATGGATATTAACCTGTAATGTTATAATAATATTATAATCAATATAGCCTAGCTGTCTGTGTGTGTGTGTGTGTGTGTGTGTGCACCTGCAGTAGGGGGGCTCTGAATGATATCAGAGAGGGTGTAGCCTCCTGAGCTGTCAGAGCGTCGCCGCGGTTTCTTCTTAGCCTTCATCTTGGCCTTCTTCAACAGAGTTTCCCTATGAAGGGGATCAATTTGTACAATCAATTTTTATTTGGGTTAAAAAAAATAATTTGTAAGACCTCTGAAGCTATTTAAGATCCAAAGGCAAAATTTTGCCACATTTAAGACATTTTAAAAGGCCTTTAATTTAAGTAATTCAATTTAAAACATTTAAAAGACTTTTTAAAGGAGCTGCAGACACCCTGGCGTAGCTCCTGGTGTCTTCAGTTTTGGGTCTCTGTCCCCTAAGTGGTCAGGACTCAGCCTTTTTCTGGTCTGTACCCACATGAGAAGAACAGTCATGTGTTTTAAAAGAGGCTGGGTCCTGTAGCAAGAGTCAAATTTTTTTTTTTTAATCATCCATATCTCTTTAGTATTGCAAAAATGATTTAACCTGCAAGAACATGGAAATAATTTGTAATAATCTTGTGTACTTTGTGTACCTGCAGGAGTGATCCAGTTCTGCTTCTGTTTTGGGGTTGAACGTTGAGTCCAAATCCTCCTCCTCATACACACTGAGGTCTGGGGCACCGGGGTAGGGGGTGATGAATCTCCTCTGCATGGCTGGGATCTGATACCAAACAGAACAAAAACAGAGGGATTAAAATATCTCAAGATGCATTATAAGACTCTTATTTATTTATTTTAACTCGCAGTCAAACAGTTCCAGCATAAGGTAAATTGTATATAAGAACTTGACCCTGTTTTCATTTTCATCAAATATGGTAGAAAAAGACAAGGTGGACTTGAAGAAAAAAATCCACCCGGGGGGAACCTCTTACACTGTTAGATGTCATCAATCTGTGATGTCCAATGCTTTGCAGGAGAAAGAAGCCCTTGCTCTTTGATTCTGAGGGACTGATGTTTACTGCTGATGTTTTAGATAGCAAAAAATGTTCTGCTTTTAAACTCCATTGTACCGGAAATATCTCGACGTGACGTCAGGCTCTACATTTGGCCAATCATTCATGGGAATAAGAAAAATACACCACCAAACAGTAAAATGGGCCCAGAAATGCAAGGTACAGTGTCGATACAGTGTTACAGTGTTTTAGGGTGGATATTTCCTTTAACTTGACAAGACTCTTGACAGGTCTTGACACTTACTGGTTTCTGTGGGCTAAATTTAAGACTTTAAGACATTCTTAGTGCCAGCTCAAATAAATTTAAGATCATTTTACCCCCCAAAATTAGCCTGAACATAACAAAAAACAAAGCATGTGTCTGCAAAACCTAAATTTTTAAGAGCTCTGAAACTGTATTTAAGACTCAAACACAACATTTAAGAGTATATAAGACTGTTGAAGGCCTTAAATTTAGATAATTCAACTTTTAAAAAGACGTTTTAAGGACCTGCACACACCCTGCTTGAATAGCCTTCAGGGGGTCGACATAACACTGGCTAGATACACTAAAAATATCACTAGATACACCTTCTCTGTTTTGTTTCGTCTTCCCAAATGGGAAATGAGAGCCTATTCAACTCCTACTTTGGCCAGGTATTTTAAGCGATTCCTTTTAGCCTCTAGTTGAGCTGTGGTGCCTCCCTAAAGTGAAGATGAGAACCAGGCAGGCTGTACGGGTTAACTGGAGGGGGGGGAAATGACTCACCATCCTCCTGTAGGCTGCAGAGAGCTCCAGCAGCACTTCATCACTAAGAATATCCAGCGCTCTGAGGGCAACACAAACAGGCGAGGGAGCAAGCAGACAGACACATATATAGACACACAACATATGTATATGCACACACACACACACACAACATATATGCACACACACATGGAACAAGAAGAATTTTTAGTGTCTCTCCTGAAGCAAAATAATAAATACATCCAGGTTTTGTATGCATCAGAATTTCCTTGCCCAGAAATATAGTGAATACACAGTGAACAAAATCTTGCACAGAATGACACTATACTCACTATAAAACACTATAAAACTATAAGACACTATAAAAAAGGTCCTATATAGTACCAGAAACATTTTTTATTTGGCTTATACCAGAGTAGGACCCTTTTAAACTAGCAGCATTAAAAGCCCTTTTTAAAGCCACACTGGGTTATTTATTCGGATCTGCCAGTTTTATCCAAATCAGACAGTAATTTGAGTCATTACAGCTCTATATTTTAGCCCAAGAACTACTGAAGAACCTTCTTTTCTCTGTGTGCACCAACTCACTTGGACTCCAGCAGGGCAGCCATGTTGAGCACGATGAACTGGAGGCAGGAGAGTTTAAGCTGCTCGGCGTTGTACATGGCAGCAAACTCCAGCAGCTCCGCAGCATTCTTCAGAGTCACTGACAAGAGCAAAGCAAGCAGCTTAGACATCATCTCCGGGTAATCACTCTCCAAGATGTTATGCAGTTATGACGTGGAAAAAGTGTTCTCTACCATCTTTTCGGCTTGTAAAATCATGCTGCATTCACGTCATGGGGGAAAGATGAGTGTAATATTTAAAAATAGAATTTTAATACAAGTCACCTTTCAGATCTTAAGTACTACTTGGGAATTTGGGGTTTGGCATTGGACCCCAGTTTCTTTCTCCCAGTTTAGACAACGATACATTCATTTCAAATAAAACCTACAAAATGAAGGATTTCCAGTCATTTTGTGATCACAACTCTTAAAAAAAAAATCCAACCTAAAACACTGAAAAATGGCACACACATACAGTATTTGCTGGATTTTTTCAAATATGGTTCACATTACAATGTTTGGTTTACTGCAAAACAATAAGTCAAATGTATCACTGCATGTTAATTGTGGAAAAGCTGATTGGAGCAACAAAAGTCTGCAGAAAACATCAGTCATGGCGTCTTGACGGCCTCAAACAAGTACAAACGTATGAACACTTCCAAGTCCTTGCTTTTTACCCTCAAGTAGTTCTAATGGTTATACCCACATGATGTGAATGCAGCATTACATACAGATGAAAGGAGTCGGAAAAAGATGATGGCACAGTAAGAGGTTTGAGAGGCGAGGAGAGGGATAAGAGAGACAGGACGTACAATTCTCAGTTATGGCGACCTCGCAAATCTCCTTCAGTCGTGTGATGAGCAGCTGGTCAGCCACAACCAGGACGTTGCAGACAAACTCTACATTTAGAGACTCTGGGGGGAAAAGAAGCAAAGGGACAGTCTGACCAAAAAGTACTGTTGAGTCTGGCAAATCAGTAAACCATTGAGCTTCTAATATGTTAGCAACACCAATTCAAAAGGTGCTTTCAGTCAACATAAAACTTGAGAATCTACCTTTGATGGTGGGAGACTCGTCGGTGTAAATATACTCCAGAATGGCCTGCAGAATCTCTGAGCTAGTGGGCATCTCCAGTGCAGTACAGGATGTGGCCTGAGGGGGCGCAAGACAACAGTGTTACCAGCCCTGGACAACCAAGTTCAACACTGAGATGACACAGACACCCGTGAAACTGTTTTGTGTTCAGCATGGACAAGAATTTGTAACCATCATGCCTTTATAGAGGGGTTTATAAGAGTGACAAATTTGTTAGGGAATAAACATGAAAAAAAAACATGGCATACCTCAATCCAGGGGTTCCCCAGCATACTGTGGAAGTACTCTGTAGAAAACACAGGAAGAAAGATGAGAATCCAACAGTCATCAACTTTTAAGCTATTTCAAATCACATGAATCCAATACTTCAACAAAATGGACTTGATAATCACACACTTGAAGACCTGTGTATTTAAACGTGTGTCTTTTATATGCTAAGTCTAAATGAACAGAGAGGTGAAGTATGACACAACTTTGTAGGCTGTAAAGTTAGCATTTCTGCCATTTGGTGTGTAGTCCAAAATCCCTATGGAAAATATGAACAGGATTTGCAAGAAACACCATCAAGTCTGTGCTACACTGTGAATTTTTGTCCTTTAATTACTTTTTACAGATTGTTGCAGGCGGAATGTTAATCCTTTGGGAAAGGGGACTACAACAGTAGTTAGCCTGTAGCTAGCAACAACTGGGAAACACAACAACTGGAACAGAACTAACAAGAACAAGGCAACTATAACTATTTATGAACAATAACTATAATATCTATTCGATGCAACGCTATGAAAATCTTAATTTGAATGTACAACGAGGTGAGAGGTAAAGGAAGTCACTCATCAGTGATAATGTAGTCTGCTTTCCCCAATGATTAGCATTTCCTTAAAAGAAAAAAAAAATCAAAGTAACTAAACTAAATTAACTAAAAAGATCAAAATTCACAAAGGTGATGCTAGGTGATGTATTTTAACCCCCGGAAGAAAGCGTGGTATATCTCATGGGTATCTGCTAAACACAGCCCTTATTTTAGGCATTTTTTGAAAAGCCCATTCATATTTCCCATAGGGATTTTAGACTACACACCAAATTGCATAGATGCTAGTCTATCCCAAAATGACAACATCCACTTTGCTGACAAGGTGGTAAGAAATTCTCACCAAGTCTGGCACAGAGCACACTTTTGTGACAGGGAAACTCTTTCCCATCTTCAGATTTCAGAGTAACATCACAAAGGTAGGAGCTGTGGAGAGACAAGGAGAGGCGTGTCAGAGAATGAATATATTGTTTATAACAATCTAGTCTACAGCTACTCCTGTTATTACACAATAGTATCACTTGCCATTTTTTCTGGTTGAATTTGGGTTTGTTGCCAGTTTTCTTGTGAATCACATTGATCTTTCCGTTTTCATATTTGACTCCGTCCAGTCTGTCAAGGAATAAAGGAGACACTGTTGAAACAAATGACACCAAGTCATATACTGCCTCAGGTTTAGAGCACCGCTGGTTTCTCACCGTGCAGACAGGCTGCCCAGGCCCAGCTTCTTTGCGATGCCCTGTAAGGTTTTCACTGGGTTGGCCCCTCCTTCGTTGGCTCCGGCCTTGTCACCTTTGCCTCCCTTCCCTTTCTTGCCGGGCTTGGAGCCCTTGCTCTTGGCCTTGTCCGCGTCTCCTTTGGTTGCGGGGGGAAGGGAGCGGTAGACCTCGAGGGCCGAGCGACCTCTCAGGCCCAAGTCCTGCAGGCTGCTGATAAGCCTCTCCTGCTCTGAATCCTGGCCAAGGGAAAAGAGACAGCGGGGCACACTCTTTATGAAATAGTGGGGTTTGACAGGTTTTTGAGGGCTGATACCGATATTTAGGGGTTGAAGCTGCTGATAATGGATGTTCAATATCTTTAAATTTGACCATTTTCACATACAGCAAAATTACTGTTTCGTATTTAGTGTTTCCCCAAGAAGTATTTTATTCTTGTCCGGGTGGAAAAGCCTCTGAATCAGTATTTAGACCATCATGGGACACTAAAACTCTCCACTGGAAGACATGCCAGCTCCTTAAGGCAGGGTGAGGCAGGTTTCATTGCAGGTTTTGCAGACTAACACCTCTAAAGCTGCTGAGTAAAATCCTCCCACACCACACTGGAATTAAGACAGAATTATAATACTAATAACAACCAATTTCATTATCTGTGGTCAGAGAGGAGCCTCCGTCATATCGGAGGTGGATTGCATGACAAGCTGATATCCAATTTACTACTCAAAATGAGTCCATTCACTCTCCTCACCTGGTTCTGGCTCGGCGGGGCCCCGGAGACTCTGGGCCGGGCCCCGTGCACCAGCAGCTCACAGGAGTCGGTGTAGATGAAGTGCAGGGCGTACTCCAGCATCTCCGGGGGGATCTTCTCCAAGATGAGCAGATCGCAGCCCACGGCGTCTTCGCTCCTCCTCACCTCTCCGTCCGGCTCCTCGTCGATCTCGCCGCGCTCGCCCACGAACTGCTTCCGGAAGAACTCGGACCTCATGGACAGGATGTACTTGTGGGCGGGGAAGGTGCGGTCGCCGGCCTGCAGCGTCACATCGTGGATACTGTCCATTTCGTCCGCCTCCTCCAGAAGTCCGCGGAAGTGTTGGGAGAAGGAGGAGGGAGAGACGGTGGGAATCTCGTACAAGCTGGATTGAAGAAACGGGGTGGAGAGGGAAGTCAGAAAAACGCTAAATCAAATTCCACAATTCTAGCACAAGTAAACAGGGAATGACACCTCTCTCTCAAAATCAAATCTCTCAGAGGAAAAATTTAATTACTTATTCATACAGCAGCTTATGGAGGGGTGAGATAATTTCACTTGTTTCCAATGGAGTTTTGAGAATTTTCTTCAAACAAGTGAAAACATCTTCTTGAAACAAGTTAATTTACATTGGAAACAATTATTATCTCACCCCACTGGCAGATCTTTTCACTTGTTTTAGGAAAAATAGGTTTTAAGACTCAATACTAGACTAAATGATTTGTTACGATAATATCTGCAGAGTAAATAAAGTGAATGGCTTACATGCAATGCTGAGAGAAATGGTGTCATTCCCCAAAGGCTTTAACTAGCACTGAAAACAAATGCTAACGAGAGGCTGCTACCAATCTCTCAGAATATCTTCACACTGGTGTTTTCTTTCTAAGTTATAGGGGAAATCCTGAATCTTTGTGCTTCAGCAGAGACGGTATCTACCTTGTTTTGGGATCAGACTGAAGCACTCCAAAATTTCGGCCTTTGGAGTCCATGGTGATGCTGACGGCTCGGTGGACGTAGGGGAGTTTCTCCAGGCGGATTCTCTCGTACACTGTTCCAGCATCTGAATGGCCGCAAACCTCCACGCTACCATCTGTAACATGACAAGAGTTTGAATCAGAAGCAGAATCAGTGACATCTGGACTTGCTATTATGTTATGTCTTTTATCCCATAATTTTCTTAAACATTATGTTGTTTGTACCCTCTATTCTTATCCCTTTTCACTTGTGCCTTCTTGTTTTTACTTGCTCTAATAAATTTTATGAGAAATTAAGTTCATTATTATCAGTCAAAATAAGAGCACCAATTTTAATAATTCGAAACATCAATAAACACTAATATCAGTTCACCACTGTAAAACACCAGTATTCTATATTGCTCACCTTTCTTCTCCCCGTACTTCTTATATTCTCCGGCCCACACACCACTGAAGCCCTCCCCTTCCTGAGTCACAAACATCATGTTGTTCTTGCTGAGAGCGATGTCCGACATAAAAACCTGACGGCCGTACGCCCACCGGCACTGTCTCACCGAGCTGCCTGAGGAGCGCCAGCAGAACACCTGAGAGAGAGGGAGAGGCAACAAAATTAAAAGTAGTCTTTACAATAATAACATTTATGATAAGAGTTCAAAACCATTTTCATGTAAAGAACCCCAAATTAGAGAAGCATTAGACCATGGACCCCGGTTTAATAAAACTGTATCCTAGGGAACGCCATCATAGAGGACTTTTTCTATTCGATATGACTTGGACTTATATAACTGTCTATACGGTCTGTAGGTGGGGAGATAACAATGGGGAAAGTATAGCTATGACTAAAATAGTTATGTTATACATTCTCTCACTGCGCTAACATCTAGTGAGTGAAACAATAGTGAACTTTAACGATTCCTCATCTTGTTGGGGGACCCCTTGGAAGCACCTCGAGGTCCCTGGACCTCTGGATGCCACTTTGGGGACCATAATTGATTCAGAAGTGACATTTTTCCCAGCCAGGTGCCTAAATAGCACAGTGGAAAAAGCCATTTGTCTTATCTTTGCTGACCATACTTACCCTCCCAGCTTCATCCAGGGCCAAGATGGCCACCTTTTCTCCTGCTCCCTCGTTCAGGACCTGCGGATCCACACGGTGGTCCAGGCTGCCTCCGCTGACCAGGACCTTCTTGATGTTCAGTTGCCTGTGAGAAACAAAGGGTTTGACCTTGGCTGACCGTTGCTCCAACCATCTGTGATTACACTGCAAAAAATATGCATCTTAACAAGTCAATCAATACATGTAGAGTCTTAAATTCTTATTTTTCTTAAAACTAGTGAAAAGAAATCTGCCGATGGGGTCACTTGTGTCCTATGTAAAATAACTTGTTTCAAGAATTATCTTGAATCAAGGACATTTGCCCTATTCTGCCTTGTTTCAAGAAAATTCCTGAATCAAGTACAGGAAAACAATCAGAATTATTTCACCCTACTGGCAGATTGGGGTGAAATAAGATGAAAGACGAAAGACTGAATATGAGACTAAATGGATAATGGATATAATTAAGATGGATCATTTTTGCAGTGTGTGTAATGACTAGTGATCTAAGTCCCACTGTTCTACTCACCTTGAAGCCAGCTTCTTGCACTGGTAGTCAGCCAACAGGTAGACGTCCCCCTTCTCAGTCACAACCACTGTTGCCCCGTTACTAGCTGCTGCCATGGCGATGGTGACATCCTTGTGGTGCAGAGCTGATACCTGCCGGGGCGCCGTCACACACTTTTCCCCATTGGGGTCCAGCAGGTAACCTGGAAGTCAACAGGCAGCAGAGTAGCGTTAGACCGATATATCAGTTTACCAATGTATTGGGCCGATATTGGCCTTTTACTAAACGCCCAGAGGTTCCTCCCAAACTCCCTCCCCGACCAAAGCTGGGCTTTCTTTCTGAAGTAAATAAAGACCCTGAAATTTTACCAAAACAGCACATTAACTGATCATATATTTACCATAACATAGTATTATTATTGTTTTATTTCAGACAATGGACCATAGAAATACTTTATAATTCCTGTGTGATTAAAATCAGCTGTGCCAGTCTGTAAAACCTGCAATGCAATTTTATTTTCTTTGGACATATAATCACTTAATTGTTCAGTAATGTTTTTTGTAAAAACAAGATTGCCAAGAATAAAATTATGAGGGAAATACTGAATACTACTACTGGCACAAAATATCAGCACAAAGCATAGGAAGTGCAATCCAAAAATATCTGTGTCCATATCTGCCTTCAAAAACTGATGTCTGACCACAGAGGTCAGACATCTGCAACAGGGGTCAGGGTCACTCAAATGGATCAATGGAATATGACTATTGTAGTCTAAAGTGATCAATAGGTGAAACTTGATAGCAGTTGCTGCTTCTATGAAAAACATGATTCTGAAACAATAGTTTCTAACACTAAAACCAATTTGAAAGTAACAAATAAATATGCGTATATGAAAAGGGTGCCGACATCTGAATGCTACAACTTACCCAGCTGCCCTCCATTGAGTCCCATGGTGTAGACGGCCTCCCTGGTCCACAGCACTGTGTGGAACCTTCCTGCTGCGACTCCAATCACAGTCCTCCCTCTCAGGGTCTTGGAGAACACCTGCATATACATCACAGCACAGGGATACTGCAGCTATATAGGAATAAGGGTTCCTAGACTAGACTCAATGTAGAAGATGATTGTCAAAGGTGTGGTTAGGGAAAAAATATAGATTAAACATTAAAAAGAAACCTACGTACTATCCGACAGACAGCAGATTAAACACAAATCTTTGTACCCCATGTCATTTCAGTCTGGTTTCCACGACTTCCCCAAAGAATTTATCAAATTCCCTGACTTCCCCTGTCTGGAATACACCTCTCAAAATTATCATAAGACATATATGACAATAATTTAATCTTATTTTGCACAAAACTAATGCACTGCAAAATATGAACTGCAATTATCCTCATCTCTCTGGCTATTAACCATGGCTGACCTTGTCCCAGTTGTTCTCCCTGCTACCTTACCTGTTTAGGGACATGTGCGGAGGCGGGTGGAGGAGCTAGACCCAGCTGGTGGAAGGTGTTGAGCCCGAAGGTGTAGACGTAGCCCTCCTCCGTCAGCACCACTGTGTGGTCTTTGGCTGCTGCCACCTGGGAGCAGTGGTGGGACATCAAACCCTCCACCATCCGAGGAACCTGGGAGAGTAGTGAGAAGGAGGAAAAGTTTTGAACTTTGAACTTTTGAACTTGGACTGAAGTGGCTGACAGCAATCATTTTTGCACATATTCAGTATCCTTAAATTTGGCCATTTTACAGTGCTCAGTGTTTCCCCCAGAATTGTATTCTTGTCAGGGTGGAAAAGCCTCTGAAACAGCATTTAGACCATCATGAGACACGAAAATGCTCAACTGAAGCCCAGACTAATGAAATTCTTTCAAGTTCAACAAGAGCAAACCAGCATCATCATCAGCTCCAGTCAAACCTTCTACACACTGAATCTTCTACAGTTAACAGAAGCAGGAGCGTCAGTTTAGTAAACACTAAGGTATGGCAAAGTCTCTGCATCTAATAACATTTGCCACCAAAACTTCCAAACCCGCTTGTATCGACTACATTTCTGGGAAAAAAAAGTGGAGAAATGATTGATGACTGACAAGATATTATTTGGTCAATGTGATCAATTATTAGAAGTAGGTCACCAAACTATCAGCTGAGGGGGAACATTGGTCCAGAAACTGATATAGCTTCCAAATAGATTTCTTTTTGCTTGACCTTAGCTATATATTATAATGATTAAAAAAAAAAAGTTCAAATTTGGACTAGTGTAGTTTAAAGATATGGAAAGTGCCACACTTTACCACATCAAAATGAAACCTAAAAAACAGAAGTCTCACCAGATAAGTCTGCTCGTCCCCATGGCCGAGTCGTCCTCCCTGCCCGTGTCCACAAGTGAACACCTGGCCCTTCTGAGACAGGAACACAGAGTGGAACTTACACAGGACCACCTGCAGGGAGAGGAGGCAGTTAACATTTGTACATTTTTGTGACTTTTTTGTTGTTGCTTTTGTTTTGAATTCATACATTTCTTTGTGCTGTGTGAGGTCAGGGAGTATCGTTGAGTTTCCTAACTATTCTGAGGGAAAAATGCAGTTTGAGGCAACAGTTTGTGCTGATCAAGACTCCTGCCGTCATAATCTTGACCTCATAACGGAGGCTGCGATGCATCTCTTTCCATTTCCCTGGCCAAGCCCTCTTGTAGTGATAGTAAAACACAGTTCCAATAAAGGCCACGGCACAAGTGGAAAAGCAAACATCATTACTAATACATCGCTCCCCTCAAGCCCTCAATAGAGCGCAGGGATGTTTCCTGGAGTATCACATTGATGGGGACATCCACACACATACATACACACCAGCGTGCTTCATTTAATTAAAACATGTCATTCTGGAATTAATATTTAACCCCCAGCACCTGCTGGATTGGGTTGGGAAGACAAAGGCAGTGTGGAGCGCCACTGGGTCGTTGTGTGGTCATGAAATGGGATCCACCTGTCCCCCGCTAAGCTTTATGAAATTACTCTACACGACATGTCCCGCAGGTCAGCAAAACACCCTGAGCATAGGGTTTCTTATGTAAACAGCAGCAATATAGTGAAACGTAGCCCAGATGCATCATTTCTACCCCCATATTTGCAGTGTGCAGAATTATTTTCCCATTTTTCTACCCCAAATCACTCGCCACAAACCTACTTAGAAACCTTCCAAATAGGTCATTTTGCAACACCTAATCTAATATAACTAGCGTCTGGTGTGTACACACACACCGCTGGGGGCAGTGGTATTGGTGCCAGCAGCTATATTAATCACACTAAGAGCATCCACATGACAAGTGGCATGAAATTGTAGCCTGGCTGGCACACCCTGGCAGCGTGGGTTTAACCATGCAGAGACGGGCTCCACAAAGTCACAAATTAGCCTATACAGGAGAAGACAAACCCAATCAGCCCAGGCCTGACACACCAACTCTGCTGCCCTCTAATTGACTCACTCCAATGAGATTACCGATGGCCTCCTATTTCTAATAACCCTCCTCCCAAACCCATTGCCACAGAAGAATAATGCCCGTGGTTTACTATGCCTAACAATATAATGTCTCATATTACATGTACCGTGGCCGTATTAGTACTAACTTCCTCATTCATCAAAAGCACAATGTGTACCTCTCAAGCAATATCTAAGCCAATATTTCCACAGCTGTGATTTCACCTCAGGAGAAAGACAAAGTATGAGCCACTATTTAAAAACGGTGGCCATGCTTATAGGAGAAAAACATTTTTCATTTTTTACAAATGCTGATTTACCCTGAGGAGAGGCTCAGTAAATAAAGAGGACTCTGGGGAGGGAGTGTTTTGCAGGTTGACCCAGGTGACATGGTTTATCCAGAGGACCCAAGTGGATCGGCTGTTTTTTTTTTTTGTTTTAAAACATAACACATTGTTACAGAGTTGACGCAGAGTATGAGGCCATTACTGGTGCGAGGGAGACACAAGAGAGTATAAGGTGGGGAAGCCCTATCTCGTCATCCTTACAGGATGGTGTAAAAAACACCACCTTGCTCCCTGGACAGTTGAGACAACAACAGTGTGTTGTTAGCCTACCTGCTTGATGTAAACTCCAGTCCTGGCAAACACATCTACGAGCTCAGGGTGCTGTCTGCTCTCCTGGTTACCATGCCCGAGACTGAAATTAGTATTGTTGCCCCAAGTGTATACTTCAGTTGGGTCTGTGAAGAGGAAGAAAACAAGAAAACACAATTACAAGCACAGCCACAACATTACCTCCACCAGGAGCTTGACAGAAACCATTGGTCTTTTTTTTTGCGTCTGAACAGAGAGTGCTTTTCAGTCTGAGTGGGCAGTACACCCTCCTCAAGCGTTTTATTAAGTCCTTTTGTGACAGATACTGTAAAAAGAGATGAGAAATTGGCTAGATGTGACTGAGTGCAGGCAGAATTTAATCCCATGCAGTCACAAGTGCAAGACATGTCCATTAGCAGACTGAGCAACCATGACACTCACGATATGCCAAGCGACTCTTTACAAAACCAAAACCAAAGACTTAACAGTTTCGTCAGCCTAGTTGAGGTACAACAACATCAATTTAAGTGCAGAAGACAGTAGCTGACATAACAACCTCTTTTCTTACCAGTGTTTTTAAACACAACATGTGTTGGTCTGTCCTTCATTGTCAAGTCCAGGACAGAGAGACCTTCCTTGTCCTGGGTGGAGAGGAGTCCGCCATGCTGAAACAATGCCAAGAAACAACAAATTCAAACATAGGCCTTATTCTTTAGGAAAATAATGCTTTAATCCACTTGTGCAAAGCACGAGGTCAAGACTAATGGTGAGTGTTCATTTACCTGAGATACCGAGGGGTCATTTTATATGTTCCTCTTGCAGCACCACAGATTACTGAAAATTATATTATTGCTTAATTATACTGTATAATCTACGACTATAATCAGGTCAGTTGGGACTGTTGGTATATCTTATTAGTATGCCTGATGAAGACCATGATTGGATGCAACATTGTGCCTAATCACCCTAGAGCATGGGTAGCACTTGATAATTTGATGATGATTTAATGATATTGAATCATCTAGCTGACTACCATTTGTTATGATCCACCATGGATACGCACCTTGACCAGCGCCATGAGGCAGTGGATTTGCCCATAGAAGGCGCTGCGGTGCACAGCGGTCCAGCCAGATTCCTTATCCTTCACCGTCATGTCAGCACTCTTACTCTCCAGCAGCCACTCCAGCAGGGCCTTCTTGCCCAGCGAGGCTGCAAGGTGCAGGGCTGAGCGACCGAAGGCGTCCCTCAGGGTGGCCGCATTGTGGCAGTGCGTGGTCAAGAACACCCGCAGCTGGCCCTCGGACCCGCCCGTCAGCGCCGCCACCACCTGGTCTGCGTGCTGCAGCGAGCGGCATTTGGGTGTGCAGTCCGGTGTTGCTAGACTCATCCTGATCTCTGCCCCGGCCTCACAGTGAACCCGCCTCCCTTTGCTACTACACAAGTCCCACCCTGCCCTCCTGACTGCCCGCCACCCACAACTGCAAATAAACTCAAAAACAACGCAATGCAAAGTAGCAAACCTGAACACTATCACACCACTCAAGCTTGGCTTTCAAATGATAATGGGTATCGTAACAGAGCTGCTCTCGAAGAAGAAAAAATATAAAGAAAAGAATATATATATATATATATATATATATATATTTAAGGTCGAGATAGTTTTGGGGTGCTAGAATTGTGCTTGTGTTGAGGTTCCACCGCACCCTAGCAACCCCAGAACCTTGTAGTGACTAGTTTCAGTCCACCATTTCGACCAACAATACCACACAACCTAAGGTGCTTGCAGCATACAATGACATCAAGAATTCAATAAATACTAAGTCCAATGCGTTTTATACAAAATTGTACAAATATACTTTTCAGTGTTTCCAAAAATAGTTTCTCCTCTTACTACTTTTTAAATAATTTACAAAAAGGCTACAATTTCAACAACCCTCTGACATTCTCATCCAGCAGTCCAACCATCCAACTTGAGGGGAAAGGCCCCCTTTCCCCCCAAAACACTCTGCTCCCTTTTCAAAACTCCATAATTGTATGGTGCACCTGAGGAAGAAAATTTGAGAATTATTAATGAAAAACAATAGCCTACACACAACCCTGGTGTACATGGAGACTGCTCTGCCTTGCAAGAAAAGTTATGAGGTCCACTACTGCAAGTGCAAAGGTCTGAGCTACACAGCAGATTGACCTAATTACAGACTAAGGATTCATCTGCACAGATCAGCTGAGTTGGCATTTGTTTGACAGTCAAACATTCCTTGAGATTTGCTAGTACTGCAAAAATAACACAGGTGTTACTGAGTTTGGACTTTGCATACAGTCTACATATGATATTGGGTTTTACTGAGCAGGTACGCAAATCTGGGTTCCAGGATCTGGGTAAATGTTGACCCAACAGCAGGATTATGTAACATGCTAATTAGCTAGCCAATAGCTTACCCTCTCCACTGAATTAATACAGATCCCATCAATTTTTGGGACCATCATTAGGCTCTAAATTAGAGAACTGGGGTACTGCAGCCAAGCGAAGCCTATTCCCTTCTTGAAATATAACATTTTAACCAATTATCATATTATATGTCCCATATCGGTAACTTGCTAGCAAGCTGTGCACAACCTGGGCTAAGCATTGACAGCTGCCAAGCAAGGCAGACACCAAGCCACACCATAATTTGCTATGCATTTTCTAATTCTGCAGCTATCTAGACAACTAACGTGGGCAGAAGGAACTATGACATGTACAGATGCAACGTTAACTAGCGTTATTTTAGCTACAGTAGACAGCTAACTCTGACACATCATCGCTAGCTAGCGTTAGCTGGTAATCCAGCTATCTTGCTATGGGAAATTAACGTCGTTGCAAAGATTTCAGAACATTTCTCACCTTCCGCTAGATGAAGAAAGAAGAAGACACGGAGCTTGCAAAAACGGCGGTCATCCACTCTGTCATTACTGTAAATAGGAGACGCCTTTGGCTGTTTCACAGATGGAAATTTTGACAGAACCAGTTGCTTGAAGTCCTGCAGGTTGGGTAAGGACCTCGGAGGAGGGAAGCTCGGTAATATGGAGACTTCTGATTGGTTGAATGCATATACATTCTGATCTCCTATTGGGTAGCTCATCATTTTGCGCTTAGCCGTGCTGTTACTATGATGTCATTGCAAATTTTCATTTTAATTTTAGATCAGGTGTGTAAAATGTTGTCATATATAATTTATTGGTCTCTAATTATGTGCTTATAAGATTATAAATGTCTTAGTTTAAAAAGTATATATATAAAAATCTTCAATCAGTTTAAGGAGAGGCAGGGAGATGAAAGAGGGAAGAGAGTATTATTGTGAAACATATTGTTGAGTTCAAATTGGAAAATCATGTTGTTGCTATTCCCTGGGCAAATGCGCAAATCTAATGAAAATTTTAGGATCTATTATTGAAAAGTCCAATCATGATTGCCAAGATTACAGAGCTATACGCTGTTACATTTGTCCTTCATGTGAGCGTTGATAGTAGCATGTTATTCTACATTTTAATCAAAAATGCACAAAATGTATAAATAGTGCTAATGCATAATGTATATCTATATTTAGCAGGCAAGTTACTCATCTCAAAAAATATATATTTCTAGTTACTGGGATTCAGAGCAATGAGTGAAAAAACAAAAAGTACTTATTTTGTCCCTGCTCTTGTACAGGCTGAATGGTCTGCTTAGCACATAATATAATGCTGTTACACCTACTCTTAAAGTATGGTGCCTCCTTTACCATTATTGTTGCTTTACATGACCAGTGGCATATTGTTTAAGGGATGTTTAATTATTCCTAAATAAATAGCATAACAAAAAATATAGTTTGTTTCTTTCAGAGAAAATAATTATTAAATAGCCAGGTCCCTTGGAAAATATTCTCAGGGGATTGTCACATTGGCAACAGCTAAGAATAGGAGAGGGTCAAAGGGGGGTGGGGGGGTGGGGGGGTAAAGATAGGGTTACACTGGGATCCACACTGGGGCTTCAAAAAATGACATATTGATGAGTACCCCCCTACCCACACACACACACACATACACACACACACACACACACACACACACACACCCCACCCCTTTCATTCAAGCATGAACCCATCCACAGTTTTGCTTCTCAACAGTATAATCCCGCATAATCCAACAGACAATGCTTTGACTGCAAGGTCACACTCAAGTCATTTCTCAAAGGGAGATGTGGAAACCTAAGGACATAAAGGATCCACTCTATTAACCCTAGTGTCAGTGCTCCTGAATAATATCATAATATTGAACCCTTGAGGCTGACACATTTTAGAAATATTTGTATTATTTGCTTAAGGAAATGAATAAAACAAACAAAACATAAACAAAAAGAAATCTGACTTCCCAGCTGCATTCAAAAGAGATTCAAAATTAGCTGAGTTGCCTTTAACCCTATCCCAGCCCTTTAACTTGAAGTCCTTCTACATAGGCAAGACCAGGAGTTCCTAAACCTCTTCATGTCAAAGACCAGATCAGTATGCTTCAGTTTAGACCCTCGACCCTTTGATAAAGGTTTTTCATCCAGATGTAGCATTTCAAATTCAAATGACTTTATTAACTTTATAAGAAATTTGTCTGAACTTTTACTTTCACTAAATCTTCTTTATAGTAGTGTTATCTGCTCTGAGCCAGAAAATAAACCCTAATCCAAATCATCATGGGGCTATCCTCACAGTCACCTCTCCTATTATTCTGAATTCTTCCTCTGCGGGGTTGACAAACCTCTGGGGGATGGGAGTTTTGTAGAAGGTCTAATGATCCCATCCAAGGACAAAGGATTTTAAAAGCCCAAGGAATTGTGGTTCCTCTAAGTGCTTTGCATCCATGGCAAATAATAGGTTCAGGGAAATATGTAATGTGACATAACCTGTGGATCAAATGATTAATGTCTTTCCCACACCAGTTTTTCTCTGCTTCTCAATTCCTTTAGGTTAAAAAGGAAGAGACTATTTATGATGTGGCTGGCAGAGTGTTTTTCCCGCTGAGACTAAAACTTATCAAATGCCATTTGGGCTGAATAGGTAATGACTTTGTGTTGTAGAATTGGATTGGGTGTCAAATCTTATAATAGGCCTATAGATCAAACTGGTTAACCCATGGGGCTCCCAGACACTTTCCTGTCAAGGTCTCCCAAACAGATTAGACCTATGAGGCCCTATTTGATAAGACTTTATCCTAAGAAACCCCATCAGAGAAGATTTTTGTGGTTGATTATTTTTTAGTATAACTGTGTTGCTGCAGGCTGGGAGATAACAGTGGGGAGAGTGAAACCTCTGATCAGAAGAGACATTCCTATAACATTGTATAATAAATTGCCTTATCTTCAAATGAGTAGTAGTGAAATTGAACTATTCTTCATTTTGCTGGGGACCTCATGGAGCCCCCTTCAGGGACCCCTGGGGGTTCCACTTTGGAAATCACTGGGTTAACCCATGGGCCACAATCTCATATCGACACTAAAGAAGTGCAACTGGCGCACACCAATGCATTTTAGGAGCACCAGTTGCGATGTGCGCTTGTTTATGTTTAACAGTGATGTTTATTTTTTAGATCAATGGACGAGTAAAAACACAGCGAAACGAAGCCATGGGCGCATAGCATGACCATAACTAGAAACACCGTGGACCGAACGCAGTCTGTAAAAGTTTACTGTTCAACCCCCTTTTGCTGAAAATGGTTTAGTCCCTCCTTCCACTGTTCTGCACCGTGGCACTGTGTCTGGACTATTCCTCTAGTCTCTCCCACCGTCTTTACAGAGTGGCAAGCTGAAGTGCGCACATCACGTATAGCACCCTTGGGAGACAAGGATTATTGTTTCTTTCGGAACCATTAAGTAAGTTGTTAACCGTCTTCAAAGCCGACTCGGACGCGTTTGTTTCCTCGGGACTGGGAAAATATCGAATACATTCTTCATAGCCGCGGGTTTGGAAAACAAACATTGGCACGAAGAGGATAACTTATCCTCATGGAAATGTAGACCGATAAGGATGGTTTGGGGCTAATTTTATGGCGTTTGAGTCGGAAGTGGGAGTAGTTTTAAAAAGGATAAAGGGGGAAGAAAGAGCTGGAAAAGTTTCCCTCGTTCCGTGCGGAAGAACAAGGCGGTGACTGGGTTGGGTTGTTGCAAAGCAATCTTTACGCACAGTCTTTTCGTCAGATTTATAGAAACCAAGAGAGTTAAGATGCGCCTGTTGAGCACGTCGTGCGGGTGTAAACGTGGAGAAATCCGAGACAGGACAAAGAACTTGGGTCTGATGCATGTATTGTTCCTCCTTGCTGTCGTTTTGTCCTGTCAGGGCTGTCCGGACAAATGCTTGTGCTCCGCACAAACTGTGAAATGCCAAAACCAGGACTTGAACGCGATTCCGCATTCATTACCGGCCAATACTAAATTCCTGTTCGTCACAGGAAACAACATTTCTCGTATCAGTGCGGAATCTTTCCCAACCAGCCTGGAACTGTTGACAGATCTCTATCTCAATGGGAATGAGATGGAGTCTGTGGGTGCAATGGTATTTGATAACCTGCCAAGCCTTGTGCGGCTGGACTTGAGCAACAACAAAATCCAGCGCCTCAGTGCTAGAGCTTTCCCTGATGACAATAAACTGCAGGTCTTCAACCTCAGCAGGTCTTTCCTCAACCATTCCTTCGTGGACGCGGTGCTGAGCGTCCTACAGAACGGAAACCTGCTCCAGCTCACAAGCTTGGACCTGTCCAACAACGACCTTGTGGTTCTCCCGGACGGCCTGTTCTCGGGCCTCTCCAAGCTCACCAACCTCAGCCTGCAGAACAACTCCATCATCTCCATCCAGAACGAGACGCTGAAGGTGCCGTCGCTGCGGGACCTGGACTTGAGGGACAACAGCCTGAGGGAGCTGCCCAACGCCACGCTGGCAGAGTTCAGCCTCAAGCCCGGCCTCCAGGTTCGCCTGGACGGGAATCCCTGGCGCTGCGACTGCTTCATCGAGGACCTGGTGGCGTGGCTGAAGAGCACGGATCAGGTGGTGGACGCGCTGAACCTGACCTGCACAGACCCGGCAGGCCTGAGGAACCAGCCCCTGCTGCAGGTAGACCATTCTCAGCTGGAGTGCAACTATTCAGGCGACATGAAGGGCGTGCTGGAGACTTCGTATGTCTTCCTGGGGCTGGTGCTGGCCCTGATCGGCGTCATATTCCTGCTGGTCCTCTACCTGAACAGAAAGGGCATCAAGCGGTGGATGTACAACATCCGCGATGCGTGCAGGGACCACATGGAGGGGTACCATTACAGGTATGAGATCAACTCTGACCCGCGGTTGGCCAACCTGAGCATCAACTCGGACGTTTGAGCGAGGGGATGGGACACTGTCTGGGACCCCACAGTGAGACGTTACATGACTTTCTACTATTAAGATTTGCATGAGAGTCTTCCTCCTCTCTTCCCCCCCGCCCCCCACCCCCCACCCCCCCCCTTCCCCCATGATGCTGTTCAGATTTGACATCCGTCATGGCACCTAAGTAGCCCCCTATCACGACCTCCATTCAACCACTGGCGCATGTCCTGTACCCGGCAGCTGTGATGTCAATTTCTCTTTTTCCATGTACTGAAACATTGCATGGACAATGAATCAAGGCAATGGGCTTTTGGGGGCTTGGAATGTGTGATATGTACTATTTTTACTTTCCCTAAAGGATAAACAGATGGAGTACGTTGACTTTTAAGTAAGAAGGCAAAGAATATCTGGCAAGAATACATCCTGCTGGCTATTGCACCCCTTCTCGTTATGCCTCTACTGCAGAGAATTGCTATACTGCTTGTTTATTAGTCTATTTTTATTATGTGATTTTGTGATATAGGCCTTCTTTGAATGATTATAGTGCACATTACATAGTTTTGCATTTAGTAGGTGGATGTGATTTCTCTTTTTTTTTTTTTCTTCCATGAAGGTATTCAGCTAAATAAAATGCCTCTGGATTGCTGATCTCTCTCTTGACTGAGGTCCTTTAATCTCCAGTCTGAGGAATGTGAACCAAAGGCTTTGGCGGAGGAGTTCAGGGCCACACACACACACCATAAGTGCACACTCACCGCTGCTTCAGACACAGCACAGATGCCCGGGGGGAATGCCATGACGTGCGTAAGCCATATCATCACAAAGACTAAACCTACTCCACATGTCAGTCAACTCAACACTACACACTGTGAAACCTTAGCGCCTTTGCCACCTGGTAGATGCTTCCAAACCTCCCAGCCATCCCCACCTCCACCTACAACCACAGTTTAAGTGCTAGTTTGAAGTTCAGAAGTGATTTGCTGCAGTAGAGGAGAAAGTGAAGTTGAACAGAGGACATAATGTCTGAATTGCAATGGGCTTCTATCTGCAGATCTATAGGTGATGAGAGCAGCCAACTGTTATCTCCCGTCCAATTTACTTCCCGCTGTGATTCTGATAAAAATCCTTGGCTCCACTGTCAAATACCCGAAATAGTAATGTTTCTGAGCTGCAGCCAGTGGGCAGGTTTTGCATCCAACAACCCCAACCAATAGATTTACTGTAAGCATTCCAATGTACTGTACCAGTGCAAACAGCTGCGAAACTGGAAAAGATGAACGCCGTTTCGTGACAAATGCAAATGAAGGCAAACTGAACCCGAGATTCTCGTGGGGCACAAGGAGGTATTATGGAAATGAGCTCAAGCAGCTTTGCTTTTCATGTGACCCTGTTTTAGGGAGCCGGCGTCGCAGAAGAAGTGTTTTCCCTCACTGCTAATACTCAACTGTCAATTACTGTTTTTTTGGGGGTTTTTTTTCATGCCGTCCAGCGTAGTATGGATAAATAATTAATGTGTGGTATTCCTTTGAAAAATATACCATGCGCGTATTGTATAGCGCTCTTCGCTAATGAGAATGTTTGTCACTGTTTTTACACAGAAATGACTACGAACTCCCTCGGCCTTTTGAAGACCACCTAGAGATAACAACCTCCCTCTCCCTCCCCCTCTCTCACACACACACACTCTCAGCATCTCTAACAACTGCCCTTACATAGCCTGCAGCCACATGTAATTTGTACCATAACAACATTGCTCAGACTCTGACTTCCCTCCCAGTTTGCCAGGCCTGTATGTAGCACCAACACAATATGCCTTTATTATGTGTTATGAGATATCTTCAGTTTTTATTTTTTCGAATGAGCGAACAATGACTTTATTTTTAGGGGCGAGAGTGAGGGATATGTGTTTAGGCCCCATTTCAGTATCATAAAAGAATAAAAAGTGAATTCATTCTTGCCAAGCCAGCATCAGCAGTCGCTGTAATCTTGATTGTCTCTTTGAAATCAGAGGAAGGGAAGTGATGTGTAACACTATCTGTTTGGTCCGGGGCTCCGGCTGGTGTTAATGTCCTGTACGTCTCCTGACAAACACAGCAGCCTCCGACTTGTCTCTGTGGGCTGAGGATGTGCCGTCACGCCTGTAGTTTCACACTTGCTTCTTGGAAATCTCCCGGGAGTCATATGCTCAAAAACAGCATGGCTGAGCCCGCAGATAGGAAGGAGGATATCTTCATGCCCGGTTGTCCCTAATCTGCCAGGCATTTTTTTGCTAGGTATTATACTACTACGTATTACTACGTATTATTCTGATTGGTGTGATGATGTGTTGCTCAGGTTGCTGATGACGATAGCATCATTTCTGACTCGCTCGTTTTACAGGTGATTTATCGTTGATTCCAGCCTGCTAAAGCAGCTCGAGCCAAAAGGTAGTTATGTTATTTCCATAATGGGGCTTTGTAATTGTATGGAGGTTCATTTTGTAAATGGATAGGCTCACTCCACACACACACACACACACACACACGCAATTCCCCAAGGTGAGGTCTCCTTACCTCTCTGTCCCAGGTGGGAGGTACAGGTGCAGGCTGCTTACACCCTAATGTTTCCACAGAGACCATCGCAGAGAGTCCTCCTCACACACTCGGCTTTCGGCAGATTCATATTAACAAGTGATTTCCCCCAGCCACACCTCCAGCCACGCTTGGCAGAGCAGGTGTAATTACAATGAAAAAAAAATGCATGTGAGAGAGCGGACTTGGAAGGGGGGGGGGGGGGGGGGGCGAACGGTTGAGGCGGAGAAGAATCAAAGTGATGGGACCGGGGAGCGCAACACCCTCTCTGACTCACCCAGTGGCCCTTTTGTGCTTGTTAAAACCGGTCTCCTAACAGCTTCCATGTCTAGATAGCTGGTGGTTGACTTATGGTGTCAACCCGGGTCCAGAAAGACAGGAGTGAGTCTCGGGCTCCCTGAGCTCTTTTAGCCGTCGACTAAAGCCCACTTTCAGACAGAAGAAGGCCCGATGTTTGTTCTTGTCACTAAAAAAGGCCTTGTTAAGGATACTGGGAGCACTAGGATTCAGACTTCTAACCCCTCTTCGTCAACATTTTTCTTTCTCCTCCACTATCTGACCTACTCAGGCCTATATACCATGTTACAGACAGCAACTTTACTATTCCCTGGTAATGCAAGCTACCCTGTTATTATCTCGTAGCCCACATCTGAACAGACCCCCAGGGTTAGAGCAATGTATTGGGACAATATTGGCCTTAAAAAATGTGCATGGTCCAGTCAGTGTTGTCCACCTCTGATGTGATGGATATGGTGCAGCTTGTCTGATTAAATTTTTACTGTGTAATTGATCAGTGTTAAACTGGTTGTCTATGGGAAGCCCTTAATTGATTCGAATGCGGCATTTTGATTAGATTTCTCACAACTATGCAGGAATATATTTTTAGTATTGTTATCCTGGGTTTCAATAGAGAGTTTTTTGTGGTCTAAATTCTGTTTCAGAGGCTTTTCCTCCCAGCCAAGAATACAATTCTTGGAGAAACACTGAACACTTCAAAGTTTTTGGCATGAAATTCATAGTATTCTGTTACATCACCACACGGTCATCTTGGCAGGAAAATAACAGGTGATTATAATAAATTAACAGGTGATTACAATCAAATGACAAACACAGCCAGTGAGCTGTGTGTATTGTAAAGCGCCATATTGGTAGGAAATGCATCTGACATCATGGGAATACTATGAATTGGTCAAATTGGAAGATACTGAATATTGGCACAAAATATCAGCAGTTTCAATCCAAAAATGTCAGGATCGGTATCGGCTTACAAAACCCCATACGGGTCGAGCTCTACCCCCCCAGCCCAACCCCCCTCGCTCTGCACACACAGACACTGTACCCTGCTCACGGCCATGTTTGTTGAGCCACGTTTAATATGCCAGTGCTCTTTCCTAGTGTTGAGAGACTGACTGGCAGGTTATCAGATTGCCAGAGTGCCGTAATTACATTCACCGCACTGCACTGGTCTGCTGCTCCACAAACACCTGGCAAGTCGCCCCAGCCGCTGACCTTTCCCTGGAAAAAAACAGGCTCTGTAAATGGCGGTCACATGGGCCACGCTTTGTAGACTGAAATCAAGATAAAATTTCTCCATGATTTGTAACAAAGCAACAGAAATTCACTGAATCTCCTTGATATGGTGGGATGCAATCCAGGCACTGTGGCTCCTAATGTGGTTACGCCAGTTCTGCATCTGTATATTGGGCATCGGTGGCCCGGGCTCCTCAGTATCACCCACACACACACACACACACACACACCGCCCCCCACCGCCACCGCCTCCCTCCACATGAGATGCCTCGTCCTCTCTAATGTGGATTTATGATGCCACACATGAGTGTGTTGTGGCAGCCCGCCTCCTGTTGAGCCATGTTGGGCTTAATGAACAAGCGTCCTGCTAAACGAAGACGGATCTGGGCTGACAGCGCCGCGGCCTCTGCCATGCAGCATCTGCCACATGTGCTTGAGGGACAGATACAGGGAAATGGAAAGATGGGAGAGATCATGAGGCGGATGCAGTATCATGGGTCAGGTTAAGAAATTGGGCAACTTTTTTTTTTTTTTTACAAAATATATTCTGAACTTGTAAAAGGCAAAAAAGAGAAGGCAAGGCAAAAAAAAAACACAGTCGAACATATAAAATGTCAAAAATAAAAACATACTGAGGATGACCTTTATGAGTAAGAGATAGTGTTGCCAGTACTGAGGGTCAGGTGAGGTCGTTGGTGGTTTTTTACAAAATGTTGAATAACTGCATGATAGCTGAGGATGTAAAATGTTAATAACATACTGACCTTTACTGAGTGACCTTTACTCTTGGAAGACTTTAGACATTAGATTTATTCGTTTCAAAAGGATGTGTTTTTTTTGTGCTTTTTTTATGTTATGAAATTTGCATAAGATTGAGTATTCCCTTTAAAGGAGTATTTGCCTTTTGGTCAAATTACCTGTTAAGTGATGAGAACATGGACTCCAAAATCATCCTTGTGTCCCCGGTAGATCATTGGCTCTAGTGCTCCATGCTAACACTTTAGCATACACTGTGCTGAGTGACAGCAAAGGGGAAACCACTCACAGACTGGCCAGAGGTGGCACTCGAGGCACATTAAGTCCTTAATGAAATGGTGTCAATGAAGAATTTGTACAAAATCATAAATTATAACTAGTTGAAGTCATTTTTGTGGGTGAGGGGTGGGGGGTCCTTTACTTTTTCACAGAGTGTCCTCATAGATGCTATTGCCTGGTCTTTGTGCCAGGTGATGTCACCACCTGTTGTACTCGATAGAAGGTGACGTCACCTGGCTAAAAGACCAGCCAATAGTAGATGGCAGATGAGCAGTTCAGTACCCTACTTTTCACCATTAGGTGTCAGGCTTCACTACAGATTTGGGTGGGTTTAGTTACTCTTTAAAATATCATATTCATATAAATTATACCGTAATTATTGGGAAAATAGCATTTTTATTTATTATTTTTATTTTTATTTATCTAACCCTAACCTTAACCCTAACCCATGAATGACAGTGTCTGTGCTTCACTAGTGTATGTGCTGAAACTGATTTATGGCTTTCAAGCAAAACGCTTGATCAAGCTAGAAAGTACTACAAATTCTTACCCTCAAATGTACTAGAACTATTGAACAATGTCAATGAAAGTTTGTTAAGAAGGGAAATTTAAATTTTTTTGAGGAATAAAATTTCTATTTACAAGCTGCTGACAATGTTGTTGTAAACAACACTTCCACATTGATTTTTACATTTGAGACCACTTGGCCAATTAGCGCTGGTTAGCTTTAATGCTATAATTGTCTGTAATTGGCCATGCAAGCTATGGTATTTGGTTGGGTTTGAGTTCATTCCAAAACCACAAAAACATCAGGGTCTGATAGCTGCATCTTCACATGAATTGGCATTTTAACTATGTAGCTCCATTTACACTTATTGTGCCAGGGCCGGAGTGGCAAATCCCCTCTCCATTTTAGAATATCTCTGGTGATAATAGACTTCATGCTAACACTTCAGCATACACTATGTTGAGTGATAATAGGCCACTAGCATTATCTCAGAAGTGAGAAAATGAGAACAGCTCCAACGCTAAATGGTACCTGTAAGTAATCTTAAAGGTTCCATATTATTCAGTTTTCATGATTTTGTTTTCAAATTTGCTATGACTCAGGATGTTTGCAAATAAATGTTGTTTAACAAAAGGGTATATTTTGAAAATGCAGTAACTTTACATTTAACCACTCAAACAAAATACATTAGTAAATATATCTTCATCAAATACCTTTGATCATATATGCATATAAATGGGGAAATTGTAACTGTCATAATAAGGGACCTTTAAATGATGTGGTTTGATTCATCTGAAGCCTGGAGCCTTTACTCCTTTAGTTTGGTTTGTTTGGGCAGGTGAGAACGACGCCATTTGACCTCATGCTCATATTCAACTATTTCTTTGTGAGCTCTTAGCTGGTAAGACCACCAGAGAAGTTGAATAAAGCCTATGAGTATATTTAAGTGCAGCATGATTTGCTAACGTCAGTCACCAGAATAAACTTGTCTTGATGCCCCCCCACCAAAAAGTATGATAATGTTGCAGGATGACAGGTCAACAAAACCAGTTACCTGTCCTTTTGATCGGTTCGTTTGCAATGAGGCAGTGTGAACTCTAGACGAACTAGATGCAAAGTGCAGCAATGTCTCTTTTTCCGGCATGATTCAGACCAAAGAAAAACTATAGGTGTGATCGCACCCTTAATGAATTTGATCCCGACCTGCTTCTTCTAACCTCCGTAACATATGGGGCAAGAGCAGCGTTTCTGTTACATTTCAAACCACAGGAGACTGATTAATGCGTGGACGTATGTGACTCCTGAGAGGTGCAAGTGTCTGGTGACCTACATGTCTCCAGTATATCTGATGCCTGTCTCAGCCGTCAAGCACTCTCTCGTTTGTGTGAGGCGTTGAAGTGTTTTTACACTAATTTGTTTCTTAAATGAGTTGATATCCTGGCAGGCATGCTGAGAAGATTGCCGGCCTTGAGCCTTTACATCTAGTCATCTTAGATTACAAATAGCATCACCCAAAACAGGCTTGAAAATGCTCAGGGCTTTGTCTTTGGGCTCAGTGATTCATTTACTAAACTAAGCTAAATATTCATTGAGTTGCATGTGCATTTGCTTTTGGTTATGTTATATGTTTGCTCAGTTAATTAGAAAAATAATAAAATACAAATTCAGAACACCATCAGGATGAGCTAGTGTGGCGTTTATCATCACCATCCATCCAAGCTGATAAGCCATGAATTATGGGAGTGTAAATGATCGAACTACCATTGGTCCAAGACCTTGGTATTAAAATGAATGATGCTTGTGACTTACACATTTTTACAACGGGAAAACAAAAAAAGAACTGTGCTTGGAGTAAAAGAGACAGGGAATCCATTTTTAAATTACCAAGGCTCCGCTACGTTGCTGACACTTTAAACTGGTATTATCTCATCAGACTCAATAGTCTGGAAACTATGAGCTTGACCAGATGATACCTTTAACCGCGGGCTCATGGAAACATTGTCTCTCAGCGTGTTGCCCTAGTACCCTGATCCACCATCTGTCTGTTTATGCCAGGTTCTCAGCGAAGCCACACAGCTCCGGGTGAGCAGGTCAGCAGACAGTTGCCATTTTGGTTCTGGTTACAATGCCAGAACACAGAGTGCTTACCCACAGTCACGTTTTGTTTAGGATGTGTGAAGCTGTGTTGTCTGCAGCCCTATCCGCAATCTTAGTGTGTACTGTCTATATTATCAATGCAGTAAGTTTATCTATCTATAAAAGCAAGTATGTGAGACTAGTTTGCAATTATGAAGTGACTTTATTAAGATGCTGCCATTGCTATGATGTTTATTTATGATTGAGGGTTCTCACAGGAATGCCCCATCTATTGTACAATAATGTATGTCTGCTTTCTACTCTTGACCTTGTTTTTGTGTTATATTTGATATACTGTATTCAGAGATTTAATTCAATGATTTTTGTAATTACATTTTTTAGTCTTTTCTCTTTTTTAGTAACGGAGAACAAAGTCGTATTTGAAACATGTAAAATATAGTATAATTTTAACTACATAAGGCAGTATCCATTATTTGAATGAAGAACTGATAACTGTAATGCAGTGCTGTTTCTGTTGCAGATTCACCTTTAATAAAGGTTCAATGATGGAGATTTGAACTTGAAACACATTGCATAGCTGCATGTATATAAGCCTTCTTTGTGTTCGTCCCTTGCTTACTTATGTGCTTTTGTTCATTTGTGTGCTTTTTTGTAGCATTCAATTTCACTTTTTGTATTCAAGGAATTCAATCTGTCTATTTTTTTTTTATTTATCTTTGGGTTACCTTGGAAGACCTTTCCTCACTGTTTTTGATGTGGATATATAAAATAGGTGTGGCCCATGAGACTACTGGTTTGACGTTGGACTATTTCCTTTTGAAGCGCTTCACAACTTTTACTTTGTTCTCTCTTTTATGTGATTTTGACTGTATTTTGATTTTATACATTATTTTTCCTCTGACTGACCCTATTCTGACTTTATACTCTGTTATATACTGTTGGATCGCAGCTCTTATGTTTGTCTTGATGCTGCTTTCTCAGCCAGGTCTCCCTTGAAGAAGAAATTCCAGAGACTAACCTGGTCCAGGAAAGGTTAAATAATAAGGGCATGTAATAAAAGGGATCATATAGTAATTGTTCTTCTGGCGACTCCAGCCTCCCTCAGCAACAGACACTTCCAGCCTGGCATGTTAACATAAGATTTCTGTGTGGACACAATCCAACCCAAACACTGCTGAAGCGTCTGTGTATTTCTTCTGCTCTTGCTGTCTATCCATTCAACAAGGGGCCACCAGTGAGAGCAAGACCAATGAGCCTCCAGAGCCATTTTTTTCGTTTCATGTCAAAATAAGCCCTGGCAGATTTAGTGACAGATGTTTTACGTCTGGGAAAGCTAGAATGGGTTGCCAGACTCATATAATCTGTGGTGTAGAGGAGAGGGAAGAATGAAACTGGTTTAGAGAGGAGAAACTGTCTGTCATACTACTATAAGAAATAGCCTCAGGTCTATTGGGGAAATCATCTTGGTTGCTGTCTGTGCTTCGTGCGCAGTTTCTTTCCAATTTTGTAGTATACCTGTGTGAGGAAAAAAAGAAAAAGAAAAGAACAGAAGACACTGGGAGTGGAAATAGTGCCTTCACTAGCCAGCTGACTGTCATAATGTGACTGAATATTATATGCCACACACTGAGTGCTGAGCACTTTACACCACAGGAGGTAAAATGGAGAAAGGTTTTGATTGCAAAATGAGTTAAGGATTATTTTTTTCTTTTTGCAAAGCTACAGTTCAAAGCGTAGATGATCAATAAAAAAACAGAATTTCAAACAAAGCAATGTAGCAAAAATAATGTAAAAAGTTCTCAAGATAGAGCAGAGCAGCGAGGCATTTTAAATCTCTAAATATAACTTGCTGAGGCAAGCACTCTAATAATCGTGATGATGTATTTAGTACAGCCTGGCATTCCTCTTTGAGGCTGTTGTGCGAGGCCGCCTGGTCAGCAGGGAACGATATTAAACGGCTGGTAATATGATGTAGATCAGTGGAGGGTGTCACAGTGAGTAATGACCTCAGCAACACAGCAGCAAGGCACCAGGGGAAGAGACAGGCGAGAGGAGCTCTATCACACCGTCCAGCTTTGCTTTTACAAGGTCAGATGGTGCAAATCCTATTTAAAAACATGTATTTCTTTCCCCCCAAATTAGAATGCTCAGCGGGCCTTCAAGAGGCAGCGTAACAAGGTCCACACAGAATATGAAAGCTGTGTCCCGCCATTAATCTGTTGCCACAAGAGGTGTTGAACTGGACATCGTTCCTCGGGCTGCAGCACACAGCGGAAACAGAAATTTGTTATGTCGCCTTAAATCATCCGGGGCGAGTTTCCCAATAACGAATGATCTTGAAAACTCACAACATGCTTCATGCACAGTTTCAAGACTTGAACTGCTTGAAGACATTACAGGTCAATCAAAGGAATAATCAATTTCCTGAGCTGAGAGCATAACAAGTCGATTGAAGGATTATCAATCAAAAATTTTAAATCAGATATAGATTGTAGCCTACAACAATGCACTTCGTCTTGTCGCAGGTCGATTTTGAATGTAAGCACTATTTAAATACACAAGTAACATATACTGCAATTTGATTCCTTTTATCACCTATAACATAGGTGACTGTATATATAGGCACAGAGTACTCTAACCTTATTTCTTATGACATTGCAGTCTACTGCTGTGTGGCGCAGCATGAGCCAAATGTTTCAGCACTCAACTGACTCTTTTCATTTGCGATATGAAATTAAAATTGATTGTTATTAATTAATTTAATGTCAGCAAACTGCACCTACTCCAACATCCTTGAGCCTCATGCCTTGCTCATCTTAGGGTATTAATGTAGACTTTGATGTACCCTAATAATAAATACATTGGTGAAAGAGTTTTATTATTATTTATTTTCACAATAAGGGTTGAGGCAAAAAGAAAAAGCCTCTAATACTTTGATGTGGTGATTCGCAACTTATTTATACCAATAGCTTAGGTAAGACTGCGGCCTGTGCTGCTGGATCTTGCCTTCATGGGACCTGTAAAGAAATAAATGAAATCTCACGCCTACTGCCAGATTGTCGTGAAAGAATGAGAGATTTCGTGTACTACTTGAGTTACGGGGTTCCAGGAAATGAACGAATGTCTTGAAGAACTGCTTCAAGAAGCTCTTAGCGCTATGACACCTTTTGGGAAATCCACCCCTGACTGTTCACAGCTCCTTACACCAGGCAGCCAGATCGGATAACCAGTGCCTCCCTGTTCATGTAGATGTACACTATTTGCATTTCATTCTTCTCTTCATGAATATCTCACAGCTGATCTTACACGCTGTTTACCCTGGATGATGAGGGTCCAAGGCTGTCCAAGAGGAGGGTTCAGTTTGAAACAACATGACCTCTCACCCTGTTACCGCTCCATATGTGTGTATAATATCCAAGACCTCGACTGGAGCCCGTTCTCCCGGGAGCCTGAGTGGCTGTGGAAATACTTATTCACATTTCTCTGGTTACAATCTCGGCCCCCAGTTGTCAAGTGCGTCGTTCCGCCCCTTTGCGCGCCGTCTTGTCATTTTCTATTCTCTCTATGAAATGAGACGAGTCCCCATGCCAGCAAAGCAGTCTGGCAGCGGCGATGGAGAATAATGAAATAGGCTTCAGATACAGGCTCAGACAGCCCCCCGACAGATGAAATGCAATATTCTTAAAGTGCTGTGTAACATGAGCTCCATATGTAGATATCAGATAGTACTTGACGATACCTCTATTACCATCCACAAGCCAACGCTTTGGGCAATTAGGATCTCTCCGGTTACCCCTCTGTACACGAGCCCAGCCGAGATGAGAAGGATAAAAGCTCAATTAGCTTTTGTAAGGTGCTGCCCACTCTGCACACCGGTTCACGTAGGCCTTACTTTGTGGTATCAAACATCAGGTTAGGACCTTTCCTATTTGTTCGTTGTCACTACTTGGCATTTTGAAGTGGAAATCCAATTTCTTTAGATAAAAGCAAATTCCTGCAATTCACCGGCGTTAACGAGAACTGCAGATCAGGGAGGATTAATCCATCATGCTCTCACACAAATCCTTGTAACAATGTGGGGGATAAACATGGACGAAGATTTGATTTGACAACTGGCCCTGTGGTTTAGAGGTCCTTCAGTGGGCATGTGTCTGCCACAGGTGTTGCTCATGGTGATCACACTGCTGGGAATCGTCCTAAACAGGGCTGCTCTAAAACCAAAGGTATATGGCAAAGCCCCTGCATCTAACATCAGTTGTAAATAAAACTTCAAAACCTGCTTATATCAACTACATTTCTGGGGACAAAGTGGAGCAATGACTGATGACTGACAAGATATTATTTGGTCAATGTGATAAATTATTACACATACGTAACCATGAATGCTCCATTGATGTGATTTTTTTTTTTTAGATATGGCTTCTAAATATATTTATGGTGATTTCTGCTTTACCTCTGCTCTCCATTATAATGATAGAAACTACATGATCAAATCTTGACTCATTTAGCCTAAGATGGGGCACCTTGCCATACCCAATTGACTCCTATGATCCTAAACAAAGACTTGATTTGGACATGAAATTTGGGAGTTTCTGTTTATTTGGTTTTGTTCATGTTCATCTAAGACTTTGCTCATAGCCTGTTCAATAATGGAAAATTCCACTCTAAAGCACTTTGGCACTGTTAAAAAACATCTATTGGCGATGTACTTTGCATTCTGGCTCCATTTTGTTGTCTGGTGGTGTATTTTTCTTAGTCTCATGGATAAGTGGCAAAACAAAGATGACGTGATGTGACGTCAAGATTTATATTTCCAGCAACTATAATGAAGTTTCTAAAACATCAACAGTAAACGTCAGCTTTGGGGTCAGTCCATCAGAATCAAAGAGCGAGAGCTTCTTTCTAGACCATTTTGCACCAAAGTTCAACAATCATACAGGGAGAAATCCATTGTAGGAGAGGGAAAGAGACCAATTTCTCCACTGACAAGAGCCTCAATAGACCATAATGCATCTAATGCATATAACCCACAGCTGAGTGATCACACTTTCAAGCTATTTCTAGGCCCAAACACACACCTTTGATTGAAAGCAAAAAAAAGTTTGCACCCCTTGTCTGGGGGTTGTCAAAAGGCATTCTGGGCAACGCAGGAAATCACAAACTGAAGTAGAAGTAGATGAGGCAGGTTGAGGGAAAGTTGGTTCACCAAAAAAGTTAATTACCACACTTCATCACAAAATACCTCCTGGAATGCACTGAACATCACAGATTGCTGATATCTAACAGTGTAAGAGGATCCAAGGGTGGCTTTTTCCTTTAACTCTAGCTTGGAAATTTCATTTTAAGTAGAGCTACAGAGCATCATGCATTCAGAATGACTCTGTCACTTATTTCTCTGTCCTTTGTGAGCATCTGTGTGCCTGCAGGTATTACTGTTAATGAAAGATAATGTTAGAGCTGATCTAAGAGTATGTGGAGGCTGTGCTGCAACTTGAGCATTCCATCTACAGTACATTATGTAACTCTAAAACATGTATTCAGAGGACAAATAGCCTTCAGAATGAATGACTTACTCTGAAATGTGCCATTATTCCTGATACTTCTCTTGAGTCCTTCCCCTTAACTTTATGTCACCTCTATTCTTCGCCTCAGTTTATCCTATTTCAAATTAATCCTTGTAAATCCTAAATATCTAGATCACAGCCAGGGTTGAAAAAGTTCTGAAATCATGTCTGCAGGGCATTGTTGCTCGGAGACACTCTACAAATGTCTTTTTGATTTGCGGGAAAATGTGTAGATTAAAGCAATAACAGGCAAGTCTTCTGTTACTGTCCATTTCTCTTCTGTTACAGGTCTCGTATTTAGTTTACCCTAACTCGACCCTTAAGCCCCTAAGTTCATCTGATAGTCTCTTAGCTGTCTCAAAACACATTTTGTTCTTTAGCCTTTGAGTCTGCATGTATGGACGCCGAGAGTGGACGTGATTGTGAATTTCTCTTTTACTCCCATTAACTAGAACAAAATTTGATATGTCGAGATAATGAAGTCGTGATCATTATCTATATGAGCAACCACAGCTGCTCTCGGCTTCTGTATGCATGACATACCTGTGAATGTATAGGTGTATTGTGCATGTGTATAGGCGTTGTATGCCTTACTATCTGGTCTATCAGTTGTATTCAATTGCACTTTACTACTTGTACAATCCTTTGGTCAACCATAGTTGATTTTTAAATGTGCTTTATAAATAAACTTGACTAGTCGTGCTGTATCACATGGTGTGCAGCTTTAACACCATGTGAGTTTGAACATAAAGAGCTGCAGACTGCATGCTAATTTACCTTCCAAAAGAACAGGTAAAGCTCCAACATTAATTAGTGAGAGAGAGAGAGAGAGAGAAAAGGTGTGTGTGTGTGTATGTGTGTGTTTGAGTGTGTGTGTGTGTGAGGTACAAAGTCAAGCTGACATCTGTTGTGGAAAAGCGAAATGTTTCCTCCATGTGGCGCCCATTAGCCAAGCATTCAAACAACATCCCATCATCAACAGTGATCCTGAACAAAGCAGAGAGGCTTGCAGGCAGGCCAGAGCCACAGGCAATAATGCCGTGGTACAATGATATTTCAAAGGAGTGTAAAATGTTAATGACTACAGATCGACTGTGCACGCACACACACTATAATCATATCATCATCTCTACTCCCCAGTTAGTAGGAGCTGCGTCTTCGCCAAGAGCATTGATGAGGTTTAGATACTGTGTCCTATAGCACTGCGACCTCGTGACACCTAATAATATTAGACCCAGTCTTCAGGCTTGCTGCTCTCCTCTGCCGTGATTCTGTACTGTGATGATGGGGCTGTTCAAGTAGATACTGGATAACAAGCAGAGACAGAGGAAGATCAGAGGAAAAAGCCTGCTGTAATAACATCCTCTGTTGGAGGAGCTGACAGCCTTGAGAGACGTCACTTAGTGGTGTGGAAACAACAGAGAACTGTACAGTCTGACGGGCAAAAAGCTACACGGTATGGGAAGGTAAGTAGATTTCAGCTTGGGCTCCCGAAATATCAACACAGCCTCATGAAATTTCAGGCAGAGGACACTCCACCATGAAAAGAAGTGATAATACCACGAATTGGACGTGCCATTTTCACCTGTGTATCATGTGAAAAGGCTAGCTAAGGCTTATGTTTGGGCAAGTAAGCAACTTTGGTTAAGGTCAGGGTAAGGGTTTGATAATGACTAAATGAGATTTTTATTTTGCTGAAAAATCTTTTTGGCATGAGTTGGGGATTGAGGGTTATTAAACGCACAGTATGTAATTTCTGCCGCTAGGGGTCTCTCAACCAAAACAATAACAAAAGACGTAGTTTGATGATGTCGTGAAGTAGCGTGGGATCATGGGAGTTTTTTTACGGGGACAGCTTCGGCGACAGAACGCGCAGCAAACGGGAATGAATAATTGTGATCCATCATGAGTGAGCAATAAAAACAATAGAATGAAAACTAGAAATAACCGCCTCGCGGTTGCATGCCTCCGCCAACAAGTTGCAGTTTACATCCATGTCTGTCCAGACTCATAAAATATATGTAGTGAAGACTTTGAAGGAATTTAATGAAAGGTATTAAGTGTATTTTTTGGCGAAATGGAAGTTATCACTATATTGACATGTATGGTTCCAGTGAAACATGCTGTCTTCACTTAGAGACTATTTTTACAGAGGAGTACAGAGGACTGATAGAGAGCTTCGTCACATGGTGCAACGACAATCACCTGAAGCTCAATATCAGCAAAACCAATGAGCTTGTGGTGGACTACCAGAGGAACAGGAGGCCCCCTGTCCTGGTTGTCATCCAGGGAGAGGAAGTGAAGAGGGTGGACTCATGCAAGTATCTTGGGGTCCAAATCAATATAATAAATGTGAATTGTGTGAAATTTTGTCATAATTAGTGTATGAATTCTTGAGTTATGGCCAAAAACGTCTTTTGTGAGGTCACAGTGACCTTGACCTTTGACCACCAAATTGTAATCAGTTCATCCTTGAGTCCCAGTGGACGTTTGTGCCAGATGTAATGAAATTCCCTCCAGGCGTTCCTGAGATATCGCGTTCATGAGAATGGGACGGACGTGAGGTCACAGTGACCTTGACCTTTGACCACCAAAATCGAATCAGTTCATCCTTGAGTCCAAGTGGACGTTTGTGCCAAATTTGAAGAAATTCCCTCAAGGCGTTCCTGAGATATCGCGTTCACGAGAATGGGATGGACGGACGTATGGACATACGGACGGACGGACAACCCGAAAACATAATGCCTCCGGCCACGGCTGTCGCCGGCATGGAGGCATAAAACAACAGAGTGGCTAGAGTGGCTAGCTAGCTAGTTTGCCGACTTCCTTCCTCACTCTCTGACGTATCATCTGGTGTTTCCTGTGTTTCCCCGGAAATTAGGGGGTAAAGGGGATATGACGCCATTGACAGGCGACCAAATGAAACGCACCGTTACCTTGAATAAAATTATGGATTTCTCTGGGTTTGAACATTGTTGGAAACATTTGGGATAATGTAAGTACACAACTCAACAAAATATATAACATAGGTCTAGTCGTTCAGATATTTTAATGCGGAAATGTTACATATTATACCTTTAACATTGTGCTTATTTCACAAAATTATGTAAATAAGTCGATCTGCAGCCAAAGCTAATAGAGAAGAGTGACAGCCAAAAGCTATTATATAGTACTATATGGCAAGTGCAAAGGCATCAGTTGTAAAAACATCCCCACTAACTCCTGCAGATGATAAAATGCACTGCAATTAAAGCAGGGAATGCAAAAAAGAAACCTGTCTCTCTCTCCCATCCACTTCTGTCTGTGAAAATGCAATGTAATATTGAATATCGTGAACATGATTCATTCTCCCCATACAGCACAGCGCAGCACAGTACAACACATGTAGCCTTCAGCAACTTGAAGTGAATCATTTCCTAACTCGGAAGCTATTAAAGTAGACACAATGCGTTGCCAGATCTGCGGCCCGAGGCATCGTGAGGACGGGCTCTGTTGTAAATGAAAGGCAGTAGAGACAAGCGGGTCGAACAGTCGTGTTTAACACCCGACGATCACGTGATGAAAAAAGGAAATGCACGAAAAGAAAAAAGAAGCAGCCGTTTTTTCCTCCATTGTGGGAAGAAAGACGTTGCTGCAGAATAAGGCAGGGGCTCTTTGAGAAGAAAGATGAGATGGCGCTCTCAACTCGACAAAACGTCCTCCCCTCCACCTGTCGCCTCGGTGGGAGAGTGAAGGTCTTTGTTCTGTCTCAGCGATAAACCCTTCCCTGGATAAAGGCTTCTGTCTAATAGAACAAGCTGCCTATGAGAACGGTGTGGGGCGGAAACTATAATTTGGTACCAGCTCAGGGAAATGGGACTCTCGCACCTCAAAACGTTAATGCCTCAGAGACTCATAATGTGCAAAGTGCTGGAATCATTCAGAAAACTGGACAGCAGTCTCATCACGATGAATCCCGTCTAAAGATAGATTCATGGAAATATACTGGACCAGACAAAAGGCCTCTCTTTGGCAAGAAGGAATAGAGGTAACACACAAACTGGCACACATGCACACACACACACACACACACACACACACACAGGGTCCTGGTTGGCCGGTGGGAATATGTCTCTGCCTATTATTTGCTTTGGTCCCAGGTTTCCAGTTTTCTTGAGCTTATCGTGTGGAGGATATATTGCTGTGGTGTCCTAGGGGGTAGGTCACCTACACAAACAGAAGGCCCTCTTTTCCTTGGGCAACAATCAGCTGAGAGTGGGAGGACAAGAGAGAAATGGACTGAGCAATTTTGTACCCTATTCTATTTTCTCTCCCTGGCCACAGTTTTTTCTGTGTAGCAGAGATGTTGGAAAGTCCGAAATTCCAACTTTCTACTAAGAAACAAAGCAATGGAACGGGTCAGAATTTAGAATTCCAAGTAGTAAACAAGATTTTCTCAACTTTGCGTTTTCCCAGATGCAGTTATCTGACGTCAACGGGGCGGTATACATTGTGAACGCTACACAGCAGGACTTTTATCATGTTCATAATCCTCTTAACACACTTACATTTGATTTTCAGCATTGCATGACCTTAAATCTATTTAATTTGAAATGCCAGGTTGCGCTTACAGTTGCTAACGTTCCATGCTAACTAGCTAGCTAACACTGCCAAATGCCATTGACATAACACAAGCTGTTGCATTGGGAAGAGGATATTACGTTGGGAAAAGAAAATCTCACAGGCGTCCTTGTTCCTTCCCTGGTTTTTCTGAGCTGAATCACTTAAATGCACAGCGGTTGTAATTATTAGCCTACAATTGTATCTACCAGCCGGGAATTTCCAACGTCCAACTTTGAATGGAATGCAGCTACCTTGTCAAGATCCAAGATCGACCTCTACTGTGGAAATATAGTTTATCTTACATGATTGTGACATCTGTTGTCTGATATCGCCACGCAAGGAAAGACCAATTCATGTATACATTCTTTGCCCTTCATTTGCTGACGGTGAAGATCCAATTAACGGCAGCAGCCACACCACAGCTGTTGTGAATACACCCATGAGGCATGCAGAGGAGACATGAGTCTGCGTAGATTGGACCATTTGTCTTAGCCGTGAGTGCTAACAGATTGCCCTGTCTTTAACATCCCCCTCTCCCCCTCTTCCAATTCCCAATTCTAGCCATCCCTCATTTAGAGCCTCCCTGAAGCGGGCGCAGCAGTGTAGCAGTCCATTTGGCTGTCATCTCATTCATGGGAGGCTGTTGAATGATCTGTCTTTTGGTAGATAGTAAGAGGATCTCAATTTGATTTCCTGTTGGAACAAAAGTCTGTAATCTACGGGATGTGATCTATTACAGTGTGGCATCATCCATCGGCTACCTCTTTAAATGCCGATTTAATTTCTTGGTGAGGAAACTTCTGGTTTGAACACCTTTACCTGACTTCAACAAGTAATAACCATTTTGATCAATTTAAACCAGGGTTTCTAATATGTACAAGCCCGCACACTATATGCATCTCCCCCAAGACCATGGATTAGAGGCAACAGGAAACTTAACTGCTTATTTTTCCATAATACATGCCGAACATAACCGCTGATAAGCATTTTGCCCTCCGACAGAGAGACTCAGACTCAGTAGCAGCGGCGGATTCGTCTTCCCTCAGGCTGGAGGAGATATCAAGCTCCAGCAGCAGCAGAAACAGCATCCTAACACCCCAGTTCCAGCGGGGCTTCCATCTCCTCTGTCAGCTGTCAGCTCAAAATGTCTGGTGCCTGTCAGACCTGAGCCTTCAACTCAGTCTGTGTCTGTCGACTGAACTACTAATAGACTTTCATCCAAAGTTAGAAATGAGATTTACATCATGAGAGAAAATCAAATGATATTCAAAGCTGCTGCGTATTCTGCAACCTAAACAACAGAAATATCGCTGATGCGCGTTTGTGAAGTCTCGGCAACAGCCTAGCACTACCGGTCTAATGCACTGTACTGTCACGTTGGACCAGCCACTCATGACAGTAAGCAGTTTTCTGACTGTCACTGCGCTGTCACATGCATTATAACTTCCTAAAATGGTTTTCTGGATTTCTGTTTTGAGTTGTTTTTGCCTGGTGCTCGTCGGTGCAGCTGTGTCATTCTTCCACGGGAGCAGGTTGACTCTTTGCCCGGCGCTTGCTCGAAGGCTTGGCATTATCATGGGTTTGCTCCAAGGTTGCCACTGAGGCTCACTGAGACCAATGGGCAAACTAATGAGCCCCACAAGGCCCCTCTGATATGCCCCATGGCCTTGTTAGAAAGCACTAGGAGACAGAGGGGTGTGGAGGGAGAGAGAGACAGAGATACAAAGTGGGGGGGGAAGGTTGTCAAAGTTATGGGGCAATGGAGAAAGGGGTAGTTAAAGGGGAAGACAGCGTGGCATGATGATGATGCAGTGAAAAGAGGGCGAGAAAGGCCAGTGGACTTTGTGGGCCAAAAATCTGTCAATTGACAGGAAGAAATAGAATAACTATTATTTCCTTGTGTGAATGGAAATCTAACCGCACTGTTTTGTACATGAAGTGCTACAAGGGAAAGTCATAGAGGGAATTTTGGAAGCTGCGATATTTCAATTTGTAATTCAAAACAGGCATCAATTGATGGCACTTGGCCCTTCTAGTGTAAGAGCAATGAGAGAATTGGATAAATGGATGAATTGGATGAACCAGAGGGGAGGACGGGGTAGCAGTGGGGTATTCTCAAATCTAGGAACAGACCACAAGACCTTTACAATCCTATTACATTGTGAAAACTACACCAGACCCGACCTTATCATAATGTTTTTATCTCTATTTTTCACCTTCGAAATGACTCAGGAAAAGGAGAAAAAGAGCAAAGATCTTGTGCTCCTTCTTTCGCAGAGTGACTCGAAGAATCTCCTGGATAGATGACCCATTAGGATTGGGTGACTAAAACGGGAACTCAATCTAATGCCTCATTTCCCCTCAGAGATGAGCCCGGCTTTATGGCTTGACCTCTCCCAAAAGAATCTCTTGCTTTCTACTGTGGCCACGTTGTAATCTCACACATCGCTGTCTCGCTTAATCCGAAAATAATATCAAACACATTAGCACAGGCAAAGGCCTGGAAAATCCAATTTGAAATTCATACTGCAGCTCTCTTGGACTTGATCACTCCATATGTGTGATGTCATGTATGGCAGTAATGGACACTTATCTCCAATGGGAGAGAAGTCAAACAGGAGAGAGAGGTGCAGGGTGAAGAGTTGCATCAAATTGCACCACTTAGGACTGATAAGTGCCGGAGGATGGAAAGGTTGTTTCTGAAAGTTTACACTTCTTTTTGATATATGTGAAATGAGGCACAATAACGTATCACTGCTATCAGGTGAAACCTTGGATCTTTTCAGGTACTTTACAGACACTATGAGCAGGTCCTTATCCAACAGGTTTTTAAAGGTTTTCATAAGCCCAAGGGTGGTAGAATTTTCTGGAACTATAGAGGACCATGTAATCCTTCAATATGTTAAAGTAGTAATCTTCAAGATTTTTTTTTTCTTTCGTCTCCATCTTTGGTGCCAAGTGCTCATTGCTGTGGTGTTTCTGCACTGCATTTCCCAGAGATCACCTGTCAATCATACTGTGTCCAGTACTGTGTCTTTTTCTTTTCTTTGTCTGTTCAGCCAAGGTGCCTATTGCTGCTCTGCCAACTACCCAGTTCTTCTTCTTTTTATTCCAAACAAACTGGAAACCTGAAACGTAACTCTTCCTGTGCGCCAGAGGATTTTTCCTAGGAAAGGCCTACCAGACACCAGGTGTTTAGAACAGCAAATGTGAAAGCTTTCATTAACTGGGAACAGGTTGAATCACTATTGTGTTATACCAGTTGTCAATAGTGGCAAAACAGATATTTATTTATATGAAAATGTTGCAAATTATCACTTTAAAACATGAAAATCACAAAGACTGGGGTTACAAATTTTCTCATGACAGCAATATGTCTCCCAACATATAGCACTATGGTAAAGGGCAGTGGTGGAATAGACCTACAGGCAATGCAGGTCCTGTAGGCAATCGGAAATGTTCTACAGCAGTAAGCAATATAAGGCTACTGCCATTCATAGTGTCTGCAGCTGCATGTCGTCTGCCTTATTCCTTATAGCTACTGTACCCCAGCAGCACATGTAAAAGAGGAGCGGCTAAAAAAAACTGTCAAGCAAAAACTGTCCTCCAACCACGGACACGTAATTACTAGGGCTGAATATGGAGTAGACCTTTGTTCAGACTGATATTTTTCATGAGATAACTAGCTGAAAAGGCTAATGAGCAGCACAATGTCAACAGACGGTGGTGTACCGGCCAAAAACTTTTAATTTGACACTTCCATTTTCTATCATCAAGGGGAGAAAGACAAAGAGCGCCTGCAACTCTTCAAGGCTTCTGGGTGACTGTGTCTGTCAGTGTCTTCAAAACAGCAGCCGCAGCCGGTAATGTAGAGTACCTCCTTCTGCTCAGCGGGCTTGAAACAAATGGGTTATTTAGAGCCTACTTCATTTGCACTTGTGGGGAAAGGGCAGAAAGGAAATGAGAACCCCTTGACGGTTCAACACTGGATGTATTTAATTAGCCAATTCACTCTCTGCTTTGACGCCTCAGTGGGCACAATGCTTCTTTGTATTTTTAAAAGTAATTGTCACTTGCCGCATCAGCATTCGGCAGATCCAGGCATGCAGACAGAAGCAGAAAAAACTACCTCCCCCCCCCCTCCCTCTGCTAAGAGCTTGTAAAAATAGACATGTAGGCAGACATTATGCTGCATTGTTGGTCAGAGATAACCTATGCAGATTGAATGCCTTGTTCACTAGCCATGAAGTAGAGGTGTAGGCTTAGGCATGATAAGCTCCAGTAGTAATCAGTGCATCATTTTCCTTTACACAACTGACTGCATGCATATTTTGCCATTTAATACAATTAAATGGTAAGAGTCTGACGTCAATATACAGTATAAGTCAAAGCTTTCAAATGGTGCATATGTTTAAGACAACAGTGGCAATAGTCCAAAGGAAAATGGCTGTAGATCTTAACACAGTAAGCAATACTCTCCTCTACACCAGGTAAGTCATGGTGAACGTGTGCACTTTAAAAGGTGAGAAGAGGGGCATTACATTTCAAATTAAAAGCCCCATGTTCATAGTTTCACCATACATTTTCACAATGATTCCAGCTACCAAGCATGTTACATAAATACCATCAATCATTCATGAATACATACACAGACAGAAATCACCCATCTCCACTGTAATTACACTCAAGTGGAGGGTGCACTGCTGCACCTTGGGGACATGGAGTGCCTCTATAATAAGCTTTCATCAGGAATGAACTCCAGAACAAGGTCTTCCCCACAAATCAAACAGTAGTGCTCTCTAACAGAGAATAAATAAACAAAAGAAATGAAGCGATGGTGCGTTCAGACAGACAAAGATTTAATCTGCTTTTGTTGAGAATGATAAGAAGAATACAAAATTAAGTTTTGGAATGAACAAATATTCACATATTGGCTTTGCAACAATCATCATTCTACAGTTTTGTATAGTTACACATTAATAAAACAAATCAGACACTGAACAAATAGAAATATATGCAACTATCAATTCTATGAGGTCACTCCACACTCGACTGCATGCCAAGTCAACATATACAAACATACATACACATGTTTGTATACATACAGTTGCTCTGTCAGCTGTCCCAGGACTTCTTTGATGAGTGGAGCCTTGACCTCCTGGCTTCTGACCTTTGACCTCACAGCCTTAAGTATGCCACCTGAGGAGAAGAGGCAGGAGGTTACGAGAGGTTGAAATCGATATGGAAACTTGTGAAGCGTGAGAATAAATTTAAACAAATAAGATGCGTTTAACTTCGCATTTTGGCAAGCTGCGGTTTGTATTGCGCTATGAGACATCTCCCCTATGGTCTGATGGTTGAGAACAGCAACACATTAACTACAATTACTGTCTTCAAACACCAAAAACCACAGGTGGTAGAGATTTAATCAACTTCAAAAACACACAGAGTCACATAAGCAGAGCACAAGAAACAAATCAAGCCAGCCCTGTTCTCTCTCTCTCTCTCTCCCTCCATCTGCTATTCCTGGGTGTTTGCCTGGTACAGACAATGGTTGCGCTCCAGTGAGGGCTCTATATTGGGATGATGGATGAGGGCATTTGCCTCACTCAAGGCCCCGTCTACTCCGTCCCCATGCCAATGTCTGCTCACCACTAGAGCGCATCAACGGTAATTCATACAAATGATAACAAACGGCAACCAGAGGTGAGCCGCTGCAAAAACATCTCTAAGTCCCAGAACGGAAAGATGAGATAAAGCATGATAAGGAACGGGGGGCGATGGTAGCCTAGAGAGTGGAGAAACGGGCTTGTGATGGGAAGGTTGCTGGTTCGAATCCCTGATTGGGCAGGGAAATTGTGGGAGGAGAAAGTGAGTAACGCTCTCTTCTCCCTCAACAATGAGTAGCCATTGAGTGGAGCTGTGCAGTGGCTGATAGCAGAAGACTGTGGTTGTACTGGTTTTGTACTGTGGTTGTACAGCTCTCCCAGGTGTGAATGCATGCAACTGTAGAAAACGTAAAACATCAACAGTAAATGACAGGTTTTGGTGTCAGACCCTCAGAATCAAAGAGCAAGGGATTCTTCCTAGACTCACCGTTTTGCACCGACATTCAACAATCATACAGGGAGAAATCGATCGTAGAAGAGGCAGAGACACCAATTTCCCCACCCACAGTAGCCTCAAAAGACCAGAATGCAATGCAGCCACAAGACTTGTTGTGTTTTGATTAAGAGACGCGACTTTCAGTTTTTCTCAACAGGAAAACCTCTCACTCTCTTGCTCTTACTACGCTATCACTATTGCCGTCTCCACCAACAAGTATGACCCATGGCTGAATACGAGTTCATGCCCTTCTCTGGGGGCTGGTGAAAGGCATTCTGGGAAATATAGGAAATCACTAACTTAAATAGAAGTAGACGAGGCAGGTTGAGGGAAAGTGGCTACACCAAAAAAGTAAATTCCAACACTTCATCACAAAATAACTGCTGGAATGCATTCAACATCACAGATTGATGATATTAGAACAGTGTAAGAGGATCTGAGGATGGATTTTTCCTTTAACTTTCCCTGGAGAAATAAAGGTTTAAAAAAAGCTGCAATCTAGTGATTGAGGGGTGAATAAGAGATTGAAAGTCTCTGGCTTTCAAGTTAGTTTTTTTTAACAGTGCTTAAGTTATATGAACAAGGGTTTAAACTGGTAGTGACACTGACAACAGGTCTACCCAGAACAGCTGATGATAATAGGCTTAAGGGTGTTACAGTTCTTTGAACTCATTTGAATTCTGTTGCGCATCAAATATAAAATATGACTGCAAAGCCATAAGAGTAATACATCTCCAAGTAGCAGGAGATTACCTCTACTACTACAGTTTTATTTTCCATCTATATACAATAGCTCTTTAGTCCAAGTAGGGAATTTACAAAATGGAGGCTAATCTCTCAGAGTATTAAAAAGGTACTGAGACAATGAGAAGAGATTGGTACGAGGAAACCTTTCCCACAAACACACATTGTTTGATACTCACTGCCAGGCATTCTGTTATCATAGCACTCAAAACTTGGCAAAGTGGCAGGGAGAATATTTCTCCACTTGACAAGTGAGAGACAGCAAGAACGAGAGAAAGAGACAGAGAGACACAGAGAGAGAGAGAGAGAGAGAGAGAAAGAGAGAGAGAGAGAGGAATATTTGGTGGAAAAAGATGGAACATGTGTGGAGATGAGGAGAGAATCGTGGCAGAGATGCAAACTCGAACAAAGCTGTACAGAATACTAAACTCAAAGGAGTGTCCTGAGAGGAAAACAATTGTAATAGAATTTCTGAACCGAGGCAGTGGAGGATTACAGATGGATAAGGATATGAACAAAGCCACTGACCCATATAATGATACAATTCAGTAACTTGGGAGTGTCCCTACCCGGCCCTACGGACCTAGAAAAGATCCTGGGGGGTGGGGTGGGGGTGGAGGTTTCCAAATTTGAGACAAAAAAAAACAACTAACATTTGGCTGAGAATTGGGGACATGAGCTGACAACTGCATTTAAGATACTGAGAATTCGACCATTTGAGTCACTGCCGTAGAATAACTATGTCATTAAATACAACTGTCACCGAGTTAATATTAGCCTGAATGATTTGTAATATTTGTTGGAAGGTGTGAGCACATATGACCAATGAGTAGCAGTGCATGAAGGAAAAAAAAGGTGATGTAATTAACTGGCAGGATCAGTCCAAACACTCCGAGTACAACCCACAATACTTCTTTCCCATCCTCTCTAACACGGTTTGACCGATACAGGTTTTTAAAGACCAGTACCGACATTCTTCCCAGTTGAAGGTCCTGACAGCTGATGTTTTGCGCTAACATTCAATATGTATAAATTTGTCCAATTTCATGTCAAATAATTCCAAAACATAAAAAAAGTATTCAGTGTTTCCCCATGAAATGTATTCTTGTCAGGGTGGAAAAACCTCTGAAACTGCATTTAGACCATCATGGGACACCAAAACTCTCCACTGAAACCCTGGCTAAAAATAATAATAGTGATAAAACATATGAATGCATACTTCAATCAACATGTCACATTAGAATCAGTTCAGGTTAAGGGCTTCCCATAGACAACCACTGATTCATCATACAGTGAAGATGTAATCAAACACACTGCACCGCATCCAGAAAGTGATTTTTAATTTGTAATAAAAGGCCAAAATCAGCCCCATGTATCCGTGAACTGATATATCGGTCTAACCCTGATGTAAACACTGATGCAGAACAGCATCACAGACCCCCGCTCTTCCGATAAATTCCTATCTCATGCATCCGTTGGCCCACGTCTAATGAATCGAGACGTGTGTACCTTGGGGGAAGTAATTTATTTCGACAATGTGCAGCGGCTCCTGCCGTGGCGTCGTGCGGACGGCAGAAGGACTGAGGCGATGTATCGATCAAGTTCTTCCTCCATTTTAAAACAGCTGGATCCATTTCTGTATCGGTTTCTATCTAACCTCCGTGCCGTCTCTGCGGGAGCGGGGAGGAGATTAATGAGGTGGGGGGAGTGTTGTCTGTTCCCGGGCTCGGGAGTGACACTCTGAGCTGGAACTACTTTACACCCCATTACACTGGCAAGCCCCGGGATGGAGGGCGGGGAGCGCAACAGCCCAGACAACAGTAGACATTCCACATGCAGCATAATAACAGGCTGGGTTACGGTGCAAGTTTTGATCTGCTTACAGGCACTGAAATTATATATATAAAGAACACACACACGTCATATTCAACACCATCGCATGCAGATACCACTGTGATGGCGGCTCACACTAGGGTTAGACCGATGTATCCGTTTGCCCATACACTGGGCTGATATTGGGCTTTTATTAAAAATCGTACATCGGTCAGTTAGTATTGTTCACCTCTGATATGATGGATATGATGCAGTAGTTGTTGATGTAGTAGATGTAGTAGTTGTTGTAGCAGCAATTGCTGAAGTTGTAGTTGTTGTAGGTGTTGTAGTAGTAATTTATGCAGTAGTATTATTATCCTCAGTGTCAATGGAGAGTTTTGTGTTCCAAATGCTGTTTCAGAGGTTTTCCACCCTGCCAAGAAACACTGAATACTAATCATTTTTTGGACGTTTTTGGGCATGAATATAAAACCCGAAGATCTTGGCACAAAATCAGATATTGGCAGCCCTGATCCAAAAATATTGGCCTTCAGAAGCCCATATTGGTCGAACCCGAGCACACAGAAACTTGGCTTGGGGCTGGGTAAGATTAGATACAATATGAAACTCAAATGAGGGGAAACCGATTAAGAGTGGGAATGCCATCTGCTCTTCTCAAGAAGAAGCTGCTCACCGCAGACATTTCGGTCCTGGAAAAACCCAACGCGGTTGAACCCTAGCTCCCCCCACCCTCCCTCCTTGTCTCTCATCTTCATCTCAGCCTCTCCAGCAGACCCAGACTCTTCAGATCTTTATCGGCCTCCAGACTGCAATCCTGCTGACTGTCCTCCTCCTCCGACACGCGGTGTGTCGGAGTGTTTTCCGAACTGTGTCTAAACTGCGGACACTCAGACGCTCTCAGACCATCTCCGGTAACTCTAGATGGCTCTACGATCACATTACCCTCCGGTCCTCCGCCGTCTGTAGCACAGCAGGCTGCTACTCTCAGGAAGCATTTGCCTGTGTCAATTTATCACACTCTTTTTACCGCTGTAACCCCCCCACTCCCCCTTCCTCCACCAGACAGATACTATGTCCTATGTCTGGGTCGCTCCTTCTCCTGCCTTCTCCATTTCACTACAGCCTAAGTCCTTCTTCCTCCGCCCACCATTGTTGTGTTGTTCCCCCAGAAAATACGAGGATTCATCCCAAGTATGACTTTCTGTTCCTCGGTGCTAGCCGAGAGGGTTTTGGTAACAGTATTACGAAGGAGTGCATCGCACCGCAATGAGAGAGAGACAAGAGAGAGAAAAAAGAAAGAGGCGCTGAAATTTAATTAGTTTACCATCCTGGGGGTTTGTGGTGGGAGAAGGAAACAGTAGTAAGCATTTTAATCATAAGCCTGAAGCATAATACCTCCATAATGAGACAGGAGCCCAGAGACCTGTGGTGAAAGAATTATATTAGAATAGCACTCCGGTATAAGTGAAAGCCCTCCATTCAAAATTCGACTTCTAAGGGGGAATACCACTGAATTTCAGCTTTGAAGTTGTGTTATTCCCATAGGACAGATCAGAGTCTATTAGTGAATTATTAGCAGTGTCTCCCATAGCCAGAAAAAAATCCCGCTGGTCTGCGGTGCCAAATTCATGTAAAGCTCCACAGGGAATGGCATGGGGACAAAAAAGAAAGGGAATGTGTGCAATATAAAGCATTTACTTTTGGCTGTCAAAGTTCAGACTGACGTTGTGTGAGTTCAGTCTGTCTATCATTCATTGTTGTCTGTGCAGACAATATCCAGAGTCTGGAACCAGTCAGGATCTTACATTATAGCCTCGGCTCTTTAATTTCTAGCTTTGGGATAAGCTTCAAGGTCACAAATACTGACTGTACTGTCCTTGGATATTCACAGCCACAACAATATGTGAACTCCTGAATACTTTTAATTGCGGGGAATGCCACTTAATTTAAGTATTTAATGTGAAAGGTGCTATGTGTAGCATTTTCAAACATCAATATTATCGTAAACAAATGACACCACGGTCAAGACGATTAGTAGCTTTTATCAGTGGTAATGTTTGTGTGAGTGCTTCTCAAAATTAAGACATATTTCCCATAAATTTTCCCATCCCGTCGCAGGAGGTTGTGACAGGATGTTGCTACGTTTACATTTTATGACACCGTTTTGTGCTGTACAGCAATATTCATTTGAGCTGTAAAGCAATACAACAGATTTCCCACCAAATCCGACCAGGTGGCTCACAATGTGAAATGCACTGTAGAGGTTGGTAGAGGCTGCCAATCTTCTCTGCGGTGATCTCCTTTGTTTACAGTAATTATACTAATGGCTCAAAATTAATGTGGTCATAATTTATTGATGCAAAAATGCTACATGTAGCACCTTTAAATGCACGAAAGCATCAAAAGGAAAAAATACATCTTTGATATAATGTCTTGTATTTCAGTGCAATTAAGTGTTCCTTCCTCAGTGCCTGAAGCCTTAAAGATTAGGAAAAGACTGCAGGCCTTCAAGTGAGCACACTCTATCCACAAGCTTATTCTTCAAACCAAGCAACAGGAGCAGCTTCACCTGATGCACGACAGCAGATTTTCTGCTTAAAGATTTGCTCACTGTACATTATTCCAGTTCTCATGTCATTTGGCAGAAGCAAAAAAAAAAAAAAGTTGTTTAAGTGGTAGGAGTCACTTCCTAAACTTTCTGAGCAGGAAGTAGAGGATAATGGTGGTAATTACCCTGTAACTGTCTGTAAAACGCCTGGGGGAATAGAGTTGTCAGCAAAGTTAACACCTCTTATTTTCTAGTCAATGCTTTTCCTTGGCAACTCTAGCTAACTATACACATTTTGTACCATTACAGGTATATAGAAGCTGAAAAAAGGCTGACAAAAATAAAACCTTACATCCGACTCAAATAATCCCTAAAGCAAGGCGGTTAACTAAAGGCTCCGAATCATGAAATTAATTAAGGCGGGATAAAAACACTGTCAAGCACTGCTGAATTATGGAAAATGAGTAACAAGTAAGTGAAATAAGTGATCTCTGTCAGCTGAAAGAGTCCCTGCGGTGCTGCTAATGGGCCTTTTTTTTGTTTTTTCAAAAGATGGAGATAAACTAGAAGACTTTCAACTCCTCTCCCCTCTCCGATCACATTACAAGATATCGCTGTACGTATTTCACCGGAGCCGAAAACTAATTAGTCCTAATTTCACCAAGAAAATTTGTCTAGGCCACGGACAGAAGAGTGTGCTTGTCTTAACCATAATCTGTTGCCCATTACAGTATCTACTGTCTCACCTCGTAGGACCTCATGCACCGCAGTGATGAGGGAAGTGAAGAGTTGCTGTCCTCCAACACCTGCAGCAGCTCCTCGCACACCTTCAGCGGCAGGACCAGTGGATGGCCAATGGCATTGACCTCCCAGCTAGTTACAACGCTGAAAACACACACAGGAAAAAGTCATTTACAGGTACTGCCAGAGTAATATACCGCTAATGTCTCTCAGATGATGTGCAGAAGAGCTGACATAAATCCCACATCGAAGCATCACATCACCGTTTTAATCTATCAGCCACAGGTTAATTAGTGATACATAAAACTGGATTGATGGCGAGTGTGTGTGTGTCCACGCATGTGTGTGCATGATGCTGTGTGTGTGAACGAGCAAGAAAAGAAGAGGGGGATCGAAAGGAGGAGAGGAAGAGTGATTGAGACAGGAGAGATTGATGCCCTGTCAGTGTGTGGCGCTGATCCAGTTTGTTTGGGTGACATTTAGCCATCTGTGCAGCTCCAGAGAGGGAAAACTCTTCTCAAAAGTTTTAGCAGTTCCAGATAAAAGCCAGGCAGTATCCCAGCCGGCCCTCAACATGACTGACTGCAGCGCCGTCAAGGAAGTGTCCCCCACACACACACACACACACACACACACACACACAGCAGCAGCATCAATAGTAGAACTACGCCATTGGGTAAATTTACATTCACAGAGAAACCCGGATATTAGCCACACTAGGTTAAGCTCTATATTCAGGTTAAGATGTTTACATGAACCTTTGATACCCTGCGACAGTCTCCCTGTTGCCATGAATAAACCAATTAACAGAATATTACTGCCCACAGCGAGAATGGCCTGTCAGCAAAAGAGCATGAAAATGTGCAGCCCCAACTTACTTACATGGGAAATTATGCAATGGTGATCCCATTAGTTATAGTAAGTGCTCCTTGCTGCCAGTGTTTTTGTTGACATCAAAATGTGCCCATAACACTGTAAGAGTCTGAGTTTGTGCAGATAGTGAAAACCAAAAGTAAAAGGAGTAAAAACAGTATCCCGCTTAATATGGGAGTTCACCAGGCATCGGAATTGTTTGAGTTATTCTAACCAAGCTATGACGTTTAAATGCGACTCAAAACGGAAAAAAAATGGAATTCTCTGTGCATGAAAACGTAGTCAATGTCACCAAGAAACTGATTACTCATACACACACCCTACACATCAGCATGCTTGCTATACCTAGGGAAGGAGTAGCCCATAGGGGTTATTTGGCCGCCGCCTCCATACCATTTCCATTAGACTCTATTTCCACGCCTGTGTTCCCACTCTACTGGACTGTGATGGTGGCTGCAACTTTCAATCAACTCATCATCAAGTCATTGCCATTAGCGACAGGCGTAATCCACCTAGGGATCGGCTCGCTGATTCTCTAGCCAATTACTGCCAGATTTAACAGCACATGCTGCAACTTCCAGGTGAAGTCAACTGTAACCGACTGTATCCCAACTGGGATGGCCTTCATCCAGGGAATTCAGCCCCCCTGGCATCACATTTAATTTAAAAAGGTCAGAGATGAGTGATGAAGGGGGAACGGTAAAGTTGTGTAGGGGAAACAGAAGTGAGAGAAATGTCTCCTGCATTTAGCTTTGCAGGACGTCCATCAAATCCCAGAAGTAGGCTATACTAAATTCAAACAGTAATCACTCAAATGTGAAAAACCTCACAACCAAGACTCTCATGTCTAGCCTGTTTACAATTGTCAATGAATGGGAGGCTGATAATTTGAACATTGAGCAGCACCAAATTAACAATTATTCTCCAATTTCTGGCAATGGTGAATATTAACCTCTCCAAATTGAGGTACTCTGCATTGGACAGATACAAAAGCAGAAATTCAGTGGTGTGTTAATGCTTATTCACGCTTGAAAACAGTGTTGCTGTAGTCAAAAGTTGCTATCAAAGCTTGTTTTACCATGACAGTGTCTCTCCATCGGCTCGATACCCACGATGCCCCTACAGAGAAACATTGTTTTCCCGTGCATCACTCAGCTCATGCAGTTTATCACGTCATTAAGCGATGCACTTACTGCTTTGACTGAGAAGATAGGCCTTCTCCTTTCATGTGAATTTTGTCTAATTACCCCCTTCTCTTGTCAGTCAGCTAGCGGGCTTGTCAGAACAGCAGAAACACAACAAAACTTCTCTGTTCTCCCTTCTCCCTATTCGGCTGCGGGGAAGGAGAGGAGGTGGAGAAACTGCCGAGTGCTGATTCAGTTGAAAATAATGAGGGTGGAAGGCTCCTCCAGTGGGGTGCTGCTGTACCGAACATGGCAAAACACAGTGCAACAAATCCGCCCACACCTTTTCAATGCATCACAGCAAGGTACACAGAGACGCGCCCCAGTCAAAACAACAACATCTCCTGTACGTCCCAGCGAACACGCGCGAAGCTTACGCAACCGACAACTTTTTAGACGATGAACACCTTTGAAGGCGGGCTGACTCGCGAAATAACACACAATTAAGTCTAAGCGGGCAACCTTAGCGCAAAGCGTTCTATTAAGACCTGAAATCTGTTCGCCAACAAAAGTAGTCTTTCATCCTTCGCTGTGAGCCGAGACAGGTGGTGATTGAGAGCGTGCGTTGGAAAGATGAAAGGATAAGATTAAGGAGAGGAAAACAAAGATAGAAAGAGGGGGGGGTTGGAGGATGTGGGGAAGTGTCCTCGCTTACTCTCTCTGCAGGATGCCTCTGTCAGAGCAGGCGATGTAGAGGAGTTTCAGGGTTCTGGCAGCTCGGGGTGATGGGCTGTGAAGAGCGGGGGGGCTGACGGACCTCTCACCCCCGACACACGTCTCCGGCACCGACGCTACGATGGAGTCGCTGTTCAGCAGCCAGAGCTGCAGCAGGAGCAGACAGGTCATTTAACACTTGAGACACACACACACACACACACACTCGACGTCATGTGGGCCGACGAGCCGAGCCTCTATCACATGCACATGTTTGTATACACTCACGTACAGTACAACTAGACCAGTATATCGTGTCAATATTGGCCTTTTATTAACCATCCAGTATGGGCCAATCAGTGTCGCCCACCTCTGATATGATGCAGTTTGATTGATTACATATTTACTGTATTGATCAATACTACACTAGTTGTCTATGGGAAGGCCTTAACCTTAACTGATTCTAATGAGACATTTTGATCGGATTCCACACAAAAATGCATGAATTATCATTACTATTATTATTATTATTTTATCATCATCATCCTTGGTTTCAATGGAGAGTTTTAGTGTCTCATGGTCTACATGCCATTTCAGAGGCTTTTCTACCCTGCCAAGAATAAAAATTTGAGGGAAAAATTTTAATTTAAATATTCTGATTATCAGCACAAAATGCCATCATATTGGTCAAACCCAAATGCACACACACTTAGGCTACACTCCGAACTTAAATGATGCACAAAAATACAATAATACTACATTATGAAACAGACAGTTCTTATCCTCAGTTTTGACTGGCTTAATTAATGTGCCAACTAGGAAATCACCGCTCATGCTGCTACTCAAGTCTGAGTCACTTCTGCAAGCACTTTTGCTACCAATTTGTTTAGCTACTGTTCCAGAATTACATTGCTTGGTGGAAGAATAATATTCAAATTTATTTTTGATTAAAAATGCAAGATTTATTGAACGTCTGTGTTCTCATTTTATTGCAATGATACCGCTGTTTTATAAAAGCAATAAGCCGCTTGTGGCTGATTTCAGAGAAGATAAGAGCTTGGCACTGTGCTCAACAACACCAATTTGCTGGACTAAAATCACTGTAAATTATGGGCTTATTGCTTGAAGAACCTTCTGCATCACTCTTTCTTTCCCACTTCTCAAATAATTCAGTGGTCTATTTTTACCAAAATGCCAAGGCCCCTTCTGTTCTGATCATGTTGGTTTGTTTTTACCAGTAAGAAGGCTTTTTCATCAGGGGTCTGAACAGAGAAGTGGAAGGTGCTCAGGGTGTTGGACAGCTCCAGCAGCCTGGCTGCTATGGTCTTCTCCAGGAAAAGGGATCTGTCGAAGAGGGACAACGTTCACTGATGAACCAAGAAAGTATGTAAATCATGCTGCCTGTAACGAAGACGCACTTTGTTACCAATCCTTTGCACTATTTGCACATTTATATTGTACACTTGGTTTATTGAATAGTTTGCACAGCGTAATTGGCACAGTAACATTTGCACAGCATTAATAATTGCACACCGAGTCATGATTTAAAGTATTTTATTGAATATATATTTTACTAAACATTTTAAGTTTGTTTGGGAGTTATTTTATCTTGTCCTGCTGGATCAGCTACTCAGCATGGGCAACGATAAGCTCCACCTGTAGAAGCAAACAAATGTTCAGTACTTAACCTGACATGAAATAGGTTTTCATTGTTTGGCTGAATGTCATGATTTGGTATGGGCAGGTGCAATATTTCTACTTCCTTAGTGCAATATATAATTCTAAGTGCAATACTACATTAGTGCAATGTAAGGGTTTTAATGGTTGGTTCATGCAATCACTTACTTGTGCTGTCTTGTCTGTGTTCCAGGGTGTTCGGGCAAAAGAGTTCCCCGGGGTGTCCGAGCACCTATATATAGTTCCGGGAGGGACCATGTGATGGGATAGCAGAGGGGGGTGTTGTGTGTGGGTTTGAACTAAAATGTATATTGTTTATATGTTGCAGTATTTATTGTTTGAGAGCAAGATCTGTTTAACGGTATGTATTAGATATGTAGAATGGTAGGTTAAAGGGGAAGTATATTGAATTGTTGAAATGTTATTAAGTACACCCCTATAGTTGGTAGCATCCAGGTTAATTACCTGTGGCAGGGTATATAAGGCTGCCAGTGTTTATCTGACTCTGCTGTTGGTAGGACCCTGGAGAGCTGCTCACAACCATGCCTCTCATATTTTTGTGAACCAGTTTTTGTCGCTGTCTTATGTCATTTTTGTGGGTGAATAGACACCTTTGGTTGCACCGTACCACCGCCTCTTTTGCTGTGATTCCAGCCGCTAATCGGGTCAAGCCTAACACTGCCATCTCCACGAAACACCAATGCTGTTTTAATCTGAATGGGGCTTCATCTCAATGCTGTCACGCAGTCTTCTCAGTCACACAGTCACAGTAAAACTGAACAGATCCATGTTTCAGGTTATTTAGCAACTTGACAACAGCGCTCACCTTTTTCTATTCACCAAAACCATTGAAGATGAAGTGATGGAATAAAAACAAGGCAACAGCAAACATGTTGTCCCCCTTTGAGCCAATCAGTAACAAGTGTATATAAATGTAAAAAATGTCAAAGTTTCAAGTCTAAATTAAATACAATTAAATACATTTTGTAGGGCCATTTTCACTATTGGATAGTCTTTTCTTTTCGGCATTTGTGGCGCCCCATATTGGTTGATTGTACAAATGTTGCTGTGTTACTTTCTCTCCAACATACGTTGTTTATACCCACTTTTTATTTGTTTCTTTATGCAACACCTTTCTCCAACAGCTACATTAATTTTCACCTTCTGATGCTTGGATAAACACCCACCTGTTCAGCTGAGAAGCTTCTGCCTCCCTGTCTCCCACACTGGGCTCCACCACTACCTGTGTGATGTACAGTTTCAGGGTCTCTGGAAGGTAAAATAGAGAGAGACCTTAAACTCATACACACAGTTGCCGATGATGTTTATTGCTGAAAATCAATAACCGTGATGCTGTACCCGGTGCGACGGCCTCCCCCAGCACCGACGAGCAGCTCTTACAGGAGACGAGCGCTAGTCTGCGGCACGGCTTCTACACACAACACAGGCACAAACCAAGAAACACACACCACGATGTTTTAGTTTGGCTGTTGTAAAACCACAAATCAATAACCACAACAGCGTGGGAGACACGAGAGAGAGAGAGAGAGAGAGAGAGAGAGAGAGAGAGAGAAAGCGGGCCGAGACTGTCATTTGTCCTCTTGCTCTTTCCATCTGTCTCTCTTTCCATTTCCCTCAGTCTCAGTCACGCAAAGAGTGTCACTTGTGCAGAGAATGACTAATAGGAGAATAGGGAGATCAATCCTACTCTACAGAGTGCTCGAGTTTGACTTCAGTGATGCAGACACACAGCCATCTGAAGTGTGTGTGTGTGTGTGTTTGTGTGTGAGATGCGGTTAGAACAATATATCGAGCCAATACTGGCCTTTTAATAAAAACTGGATATTAGCCAGTCTGTGTCATCCACCTCCAAGATGATGGAGGCTCTTCCATGACCACAGCTAGTGATTATGCTTTTATTACTATAATCTTGATATCAGATGACTGACCAGAAAAGTCATTCTGGTGTGGGAAGATTTTACTCAACAGTGTGTAAAACCTGCAGTGAAACCTGCCTCACCTTGTCTTAAGGAAACACTAACCCAACTAAAACAATTTCATTAGTTAGGGTCTGGTTTCCACTCCAGCTGACAACCACCATCTAATGTGATATGTGACGCGTTCTATCATTTTCAGTCGGAAGTCGCAACGGCGCATTTGGGGATAAACGTGATTTTATGAGAAAAGATCGATTTTTGGCTGTTTTGGGGTTTCATCAGATTTTAATAAAATAAAGCCTTGGCTTTCATTCTGTGTAAAGATTATTGTGAAATTCAAACGCTAAATATAGTTTTGAAGCTCATAAAGGTATGGTGACAAGCAGAACTACTAGCTTAGTTTGTCAACAAAGCTCGCATTCCTCATGTTGCCAGGTTCGCAGTTTTCAATGTAACGTTACTTGGAAATGTTATAAATGCTGTAGGACTTAAAACGCTGTTTATAAAGTTTGTCAGGGTTGTATTGTGGAGTTTTGTTATTGGTTTGTTATTTTGGACTAGTTTCATTGATCATTGGGCTGTTTATGGTTTGGGTTTAATTGGCACTGGGAGGGTTTTGTCGCTAAGAACCTGGCAACACTTCTCCCCGTCCCTCTCTCCCTTACTATGTGTCCCTTAAAATTATGAATGAACATCTGCATAGTAACAGGTTGACCATCGTTCACTTTATTGTCTAATCAAAATTATTGTTTCATCCGCGGGAAAACGTAGTTGCCCCTGTGTGTGTGAATGATTTCTTTATTTGAATAAATGTCTCAGAATTAACTTCAAACTTTGAGGCCCTTTTTCTCAAAAACATAGTTTGGAAACAGTCAAGACATCAAGGGGTGCATCTCACTCAATCTTTGGAGTACAAAGATAATTTTGATATCACCAGAAAGCTTAAATTCTCCTCTTTCCAACAGTGTATTAAACTCAAAATGCTTTGAGGGGTCAATGTGACTGGAAATGATGTGTGTGAAACACGGTTGAAAATACATACTGCTACATTCCTGTAAAGCAGCCTATTTATAAAATTCCATGATATTTCCTGATTTCAGCAAAATTGATAAAATTTTCTGTCTTTCTCTGTTTGAATTCCACCAAAATGTGAAACTTCTGACTGGTAGTGTAGGTTCCATATACAGTAGGTCCAACCTAATATGGTTACGGACTCACATATGTTAAGTTGTGGATATGACTAGGAGCGATTAGGCCCAACATGAGCCAGTTAACCAGTTGTCTCCTTTGCGATGTTCCTCACCTTTGGGTCCTGGCTGTCTTCTGCACCGGCGGGGTTTACTTCCACAGCGAGAGTCTCTTCACAGCCACCGTCTCTGGCCAGCAGCAGGAAGGTGTCACCCAGTAAACAATCCTCCGCTCGAGGCAACAGCTTGTTAGCGAACGGGTCCGGGTGGCAACACCAGTCGTCCACAATGGCATTCCAGTTGCCATTAGGGAGAGGAAGCACTCGCTTAAACACTCTGAAGTAGAGGAGAAAAAAAAAGGCAATTACAAGTTTTACAAGTGGCAAGAAAATAATTATTTCTGTACTTCTTTTTTATCATAGTCTGGGTATATTTGGGAATTTAAATTGTATTCATTGGGGCTTGCTGCAGTGAGTGTTGCTATCTCCCAATAAGCACCAACTTCCCCGAGGTCCAGAGAAGATCAGAATACAAAAGAGAAATAATAATAATAAAGAAAAACTAGATAAAACAGCACCACAGACTTAAGAGACCCCAAAAAAGTTGAAAAAAATTATTGTTTCTTTTACATCACTTCGTATAGATTATATGCAGACAGATATTTAATTGTTTTTGATTATGCCTACTTTTAACCTTCGGGCTTTTCTTGTGTATTTTTTTTTTAATCTTATTCACTTTTTTATTTCATTTAATTCTAACCAATTTTCTTTTGAATGCTATTGTAGCTTATCCAAAGAAGACTGAAAACGACTCAGCCTCTACCTCACAGCAGCCATAAAATCCACACATAGGTGCTACAAAGCATAACGCACACACTGCTGTTGAAATTCTCACTTATAACCTCACTTCAGGCGCTTCCTCAGACACTTCTACTTGCCCTACCCGTTATGAAAAAAAAAGTTTTGGGCAATTTCTAGTGGGTTATTGCTCAGAAACACAGCCAGAGGGGGAGAGAGCCTTGGTAATGCAGCTATTGCAGGGAGAACAATTTCCTGCATGTCACATTTGCTGACTGCAGGGAGGAGCAAGCTAAAGGCAACAGGGACGATAACACTGTCCTGCACAAGCACCTCCGGGTAAGAAACACAATTGTTTTGTAATGGGTGGCATGGAGTCAAACTCACTGGTCACACATACTCTGTAACTCTCTAACCCGGTCAGACTGACAAGGGTGGACTCTGCTCTCGCTCGATCCGTCAGTTTTCTTCACCAAACTATCTCTTCTACAGCTGGGTCACACCATCAGAAACAGATGCTCCCCTTCCAGTGGAGGAGGGCATGAATAAAAAAGCCGTTTCCCTTCATCCTCCTCCTCCTCCTCACCTGTCCTCCAGCAGCCTGGTCTTGCAGCCCTGGCAGTAGAAGCAATAACTCTCTTTTGCCCGGAGTCTCTCGATCACGTCGTCCGAAGCCTCTGCGGAGGACCAAAGGCAAGCAAATAAACAAGCCGAATTTGGTGAAAGGGCGGTAACCTTGTACGACGGAGCGCAAAGTCGATAAAACGCCGGGTGGCGGAGGCGGCTTGGGCAGGGAGTGGGCAATCAATCTGCTTTTTGATTGGATTTGTCAATGGCCGTCCTTCGCCGCAGCGTCCTCTTAGTGCTGAATGACGCACGCCATATAAAATCTCAGGAAATGCTGGAAGATGGAGTTTGGGGCAATGGTGCCGTGACTTTGGAGTGAACTTTTGATGTTATTCCCTCATGAGGCAAAACAAAACTTAAGGGGAGCACACACTACCAGTCAAAAGTTTGGACACATGCATTTTTCTTTATTTTTTCTAATTTTCACATTTTAGAATAATAGTAAAGACATCAAAACTATGAAATAACACAAATGGAATTATGCAGTGACCAAAAAAGTGTTAAACAAATCAAAACTATCTTATATTTTAGATTCTTTAAAGTAGCCGCCCTTTGCCATGATGGAACGGCAAAGGGAAAGAAAGACATTGGAAAGAAATTCATACATAGGCATCAACTTCACTATTTAGATTTGTCTAAAAAAACTATTTTCAAGCATTTAAGCAGAAGCCTTTAGATCAAAATGGCGTTAAGATAATGAAAAACATAGTGCATTCAATCAGGTGTGTCCAAACGTTTGACTGGTAGTGTAACTTATTGTACTGATCAGTTGCAAGTGGGCTGCTGAGGATCCACAGAACAAAATTCCCACCTCCGCTGTCTCAGATGACTAAGTGACTCAAGCCAATTAATTCAGAATAGAGAGCCGTCTCAAAATAGGTACAAACACACTTTGTTCCTCCCTTGGCACAGAGGACTCTAGCATGTGACTCTCTCTGTGTGTGTGTGTGTGAGTGTGTGTTATTCCCATGCCGCTGATCCCAAAGTCCAGAACATTACCTTCATCTGCGCTTTGGTCCACAGTGATGCGCAGTCTGAAATGCAGCTCCTCTCCACAGGCTTCTCCCCCGGGTGTCGGCGTGCAGGAGCCCTGCTCGTGGCTGACTCCTGCCGGCAGCGCCAGGCTCAGCTCGCCTCCGGGAGTCCGGACGTGGAGAGAGGAGTCTCCGCCCGTCACGACCACCTCGGCAGGGCTGGCAGCCACGGCTTTCCTGGAGAGCACACAGGATCACACACACACACACTTAAAGGAATACACCAAGATTTAACACTTTAGCATACACTATGTTGAGTGAGAGAAAGCCGACTAGTATTATCCAAAGTAAGAAGATTAACCTTATAGTAGTGTGGGTTGTGTGGGTTTCTTCCTTCCTGGAGACTCTAAACTGCCCATAGGTGTGAATGTGAGTGTGTTTAGTATGTATATGATGTAATGTGGTATATAGTCATGTAGTATGGCATGTAAAGCCCTTTGAGACATGCCTGTGATAAAGAGCGATATAAATAAACTTCCTATGGAAACAGGGCAAGTAGTCCCTGGTAATTCAAGACAATATACTATTTTTTTTAATCATATTTTGTGTAAATCTTACCAATCGCCTGATACAGAAACAGCCATTCATGTCCGCATATCATTTAATATTACTGAATATTTTGCTTTAGATCTGCTACAAGTTCTCATTTTTCTCACTTTTTAAATAATAATAGTAGCCCACTATCACCCCACATAGTGTATGCTAATGTGTATGCATGGAGCACTGGAGTGAATCTGAATGACTGAGAGTGAATTCTGGTGTCTGTATTCTCATCACTGGACAGGTAAGCTGACCACCGGGCCAATCTCCCCAAAACGCATCAACATCAAGTCGTACGTATGCGTTTGCCCCTGATCCAAGATATATGGGCTCAGGAGGATCTGTCATTAGTCAAGGTCTCAGCACAGCACAGTGACTGACAGGCGAATGGGACGGCCTTGGTTGCAGAGCAAAATCACTCAAAGAGCATCTGGCAAGGGGCTATTTTCTCTGCCATATAATCTGAGGGCATCGGAGTGAGGAGAAAACCAAGTGGGCATAATATGACAAGGACACAGCGTCAGAGACAGGAGGCACCCTACACAGTTCAGCAGTACTGCAGACCAGTGATTCTCAGCATCCGGTGTGCCAGGCCTCCGTGTGTGAGTGTGTGTGTGTGTGTGTGTGTGAGTGAGTGAGTGAGTGAGTGAGTGAGTGAGTGAGTGAGTGAGTGAGTGAGTGAGTGAGTGAGTGAGTATGTGAGTTACTTTCTGGATCCATGAGGTGCTTCAGATCTAAAAACTAATGCCTTTCACAATGCTTCCTGCAGAACTGGGCTTAAAATGCAATGGCTAACATGTAACCCAATAAATGACGTAAATAAAATTGACTATTATAAATAATACAACCACATTCATAGAGACCACCTCTACTTGCTGCTGTACGCTGCAGCACCAAGTAGAGAAAGTACTGACTAATGAGTTCATGTAAAAGACAACCTGAAGCACTGTTTTGACATAAAACAAATTGGAAGCAATCTCTCTTTTTTTTTTTGGGGATACATTTTAAAGGGTTTTATTTTGACTCTAATTTAGAGGAAACGTCTCCCCTGGAGTTCCCTTAGTCTGCCTCTCTCTCTTTCTGTTTCCTCCTCTCTGACTGTCTCCCTAGTGTAGTGTAGACATGTTATAGCTGGCAGTGGGAAATGATTTTCTGATGCCCAGACTGGTCCCACTTCACTAGTGTGGAAATGTTCATGTGTAGCAGTGATACCCAAGGGTCCTGCATCTATAGAGTGGGTGGTCTATTCCATTCTCCAATCACCTGAAACTCTTCCTTGAGCTCTCCTAGTCTTGCTTTTGATGAAAAATATAGATTTTATTAAAATAAGTATAAGATTGCAGCTTGGTACAGAGACTGAGCAGACCCAGGCAGATTCTACTGCATCTAGAAACTACTTCAAACCTCTTTAACCCCACCTAGTGGTGTTGTACATTTACTACAACCACTTTCAGCAAGGAGTGCAGCCAAAGAGGAAGAAACAGAGACCTCTCACCAAAGATTGTCTATGTTTAAGATGACAAATCACTCAATTGGTTATGGTTGTGTTGCTGTTAACTTATTGACTATTGGCTATGTTGCTGTTAACTCAGTAGTAGTTGTTAAGTTGGTTCATAATTGTGGTGTGATTCAACTGAGGAAGATTTCAAAGCAGGTGAGATATAATTAAAAATGTAGGTCACGACATACATTTATTGATAGTGCATTGTTTGCTGTTTGTTAGACTGTCTTCAATGTCTTGAGCGTAACCAGAATTTTTAGCATTTGCCTGACATTAATAAATATGGTATTACATTATGGGACTGTACAGTCTATAGACTAGTAAGACTGCTGTCATCTGACTATTCTGAGTCTGTGCTATGACCAAGCAATGCAATTTTCAGGTTAGGATCAAGACATGTATGAGACGTGTTGGTCAGCATGTAGAAACAAAACAACGATCACCAACGTTGTCGCAACTTTCATTTTGGCATTAAATGTTCAGATAGTTTGGCTACATGCGTTTTCTTATTGCTGACTGACACAAACCCTGACACTAACAAGGTGGAAAAACCTTGTTGAGAAGGTTAAAGGTCATCATTGTGTCATAACTTAGAAACTCCGGTAGCAAATTTTTCTCAATGCTTCCGACTTAATCATCCAATGTTGCAGAGTGTTCATGTGAAATTTCCAAGTATGAAATTCGTTTTTCTGATATATCCGATAGCACATGAATGCACAAACAGAGCATGAGTGCGTGTTGACGCCCACTTTTGCAGACCGGAAAACGGGCAAGTTATTTAACTCCTGAGTGATGTTTCTTCTCAAACAGGCAATCTTCGGTAGGGCACAAACCATGCCACAAACTCACACAATTCAGCTAACGTAGCGTGGCGTGATGTGAATGCAAAATTCCCAACTAATGTGAAATGAAAGCCACTGTCAGAATTCAGACAGGGGTTATATAGTGTTTGGCAATCTAACTGAAGCACCTTTGACAAGCCCACGTTAAAACCGTGACATTATTTTACTTCCATCAGGCTAAGTTAGCTGTTAGCTTAGCTTGTATTACCAAATTGGCAAGAGACAGGAAATAAGAAATAGGATACTGCACTCTCAAAGTAATTACCCCACAATAAGGAGTCCGCTTTGTAGTCGTTTTCTCAGCTCCAGGAAAAACCCCACTCCATGTGCCTTGACTGGCGACTCCAAGCATGCCATGACTCCAGTCAGAGGAAAATAAACACCAAGAAATCTCACACAAATCAGAACTCTAGGAATTGTTAACTAGCTAACTTTGGATGGTCACATTAGTTTTCATACAAAAGTAAAGAGACACTGAAGGTGATTCATCTGACTAACTGTTATTCGGAGGTCGGAACTTGTCTATATTGTAATGATACCGCCAGAGTCAAGTACACCAAGAAATACACAGGTGTTCCGGTCACACTTTTCAAAATAAAATCCTTACTGACGAACCTTTTTGGAACTTTTTGATGTAATACAAATCCATCCAAGTTGTCTGGTGTATGTTTTGTTCTTACCGCTGCTATGGACGTTTTGAGTTTGTAGAAATCCTTCTCAGTTTTATTTTTTTTAAGTCATCCAACATTAAGTCTGTATCCTTAAATTTACCCAAAAGGCAGTCTTTCAATACTATGTACCATGATACACAATGATCATTTTAGTATCTATGAAGTTTCACTCCATATTTAATGTAATGATGATGTCTGACGTTGTGTGCGTTGTGTGATGTTGACTTGTCTTCTATGCACAATAACGATAATGACAATGATGATATTTTGTAATGTGAAGACGCCCTCACATGCCTAGAACCTGTTTCAGTGTGTTAGAAGACCAATAATAATGGAATTAAGCACATATTTGTATTGGCTCATCAATAAATGTTGCTACTGTTTATGGGTGTTATGAAAACTTTCATTTAGTGGAGCTTTGAACAAGGATGAACAATCTGAACACGACAAGTCCATTCACTTTCCAATAAATCAGGCCCAGTACATTACAGTTTTATTTTCTCACCACCTGCTCAAACTGCCAGTAGTTTGCAAAATGATAAGAGCACATCTGTCCCACTGCCCAGTATCGCCACCCTGTGGACAAACACAGAACTTCAGCCAGTCAATATTCCTCATCACCAGATTAAAGGTAGAGAAGGTTTCACCAGAGATGGCCTTGTGATGATGAATCACACTAATAGTCATTGATAAAAAACCTTATTTGCTGATTTTTGCTGATTAACAGAACAATGTAACCTACAATGTCCTGTTTAATGACAAGGTAAAGCCAAATTAATAGCAACATTGATAGGATTGACCATGACAAAAGTACTTCATCTGAGGATCTTCATGAAGTTCTCCAAGCATCAAAATCCAAAGTGAAAGCACAGTACAGCCTGAGCACAGAGCCTGTGCCACCCAATCAGAAGTTAGAAACGGTACTGGTATTTTCTGTGCTATTTTTCCATTGGCTGAACAAAACAAAAAAAATAATTTCTTAACTTTTTTTTTTTTTTTTTTTTACTTGTATCAGCAAAAGCAAGGTTTACTCATTTAGTAAATACTACATATACGGTACATTTAGTTAGGCAAGAACAGAATGATGAAGTAAATGTGGTTGGAAATGTAATCCTAAACTGTGACAGGACAATCAGACATCAGACCTTCCACCAATGAGACAGAGGAGCAACGGGGAATGAGGAGGATGAAGAGGAGGGAGTGAAGAGTTTTCTTCTCCATCTGTGATGTTAAGGTCTGAGTCACTTCTCTTTGTTGTTATCTTTAACTCTTACATGGTATTGGCCTACTGTTAAATACCACACTAACTACCAGTGTTGGGTTCACTCCTCAAGAAAGTAAAGCTCATTACTCATTTCAGGGGCACTCAAGCAGCCTAAATGTCCTACCAATTTCCTTATATCTTCCAGGAATGGTCAGCAAGACGATAATGTTTTTATACCATGTATCATGCTGGACATAAAAACAGGGTCATTTAGGGTGCTGTGATAGTAGATAGTAAAACTTTTTGTTACAACAGCTGTTATATTACTTTTCTGTTAAACATCTTTTTAAACACATCTTCTTGCTCCTTGTTGAACCTATACTTTCACCCTTGTGTTGATATCAGAGGGGTCACTATGTGTTAAAGCTGATGTTCAGTGAGCTCATCAGCCTGTTCCGATGTCTGATGTTTTATGCAAATGGTTAATCTCACAATTTAGCAGTAATGCTTCATCTCCAGCATCTCCAGCAGTTATAATCCCAATTTAAACTAGTAATTACTAGCAGCCATGACGGGGGCGGCCAGATATGGCTTAAGAGGAAAAGAAAAACGAGAAAAAGAAGCGTTTAGAGAAAGAAGTAATATGATCAAGATTATCATTAAAACCCTGAAATATGTTTGAAAATATGTCTCTATATCACACAGCAAAATGCAAGATCAGGTTTAAGCATGTTTATTCTGCAGCACCCAGGACTCAAACTCTGTTTCACCTCATCTACAAGAAGCAACTGTTAAGGGAAGTATAACCACTTGACACACTGATGGGTTGACTTGACATTTATGGGTCATCTTGATTCTCTTTGTTTGTGTATGTTCAGGCAGAATTTTGTTGTTATCCTGACATAAAGCAAGCAACTTGAGTAATAGCGTAAAAAAAAAAAAGCTTGATCAGATTAGGTCCAAGTCAAGGTAAAAGAATAACCAGACAGGGCTGGTAGGTTTGGGTTGGATTTCGGGTTTGGGTGACCACAGTGTGCATTACAAGAACGGGATATGGGATCTTACCGATGACAGTTGGCTCCAAGTCAACAAACAGCTCTGGGTACGTGCTTGCCAGCTCCAGTCTCACTGAAGAAGGTGCTGAAGGAGTCTTCTCCTCCTCCAATGGTTTTATCACTGGGCATCTGTCCGTCTGGTTGGATGCCATGCCCCAGACAGTACAGCTCCCAGCATGCATTGCCAATCTGGACACCAGCCTGGCCGACGGGGATGGAGATGCACTCATGCTGCAAAATGCATGATGTAGCCGCAGCTGGCAGTGTTTAATCACAGTATCTTGCAGTTGTTTTCATATTAAATTGCCAATTGTATGGTGGGGCAGCTTGTGATAAGAAACCAGACTCTTCTTCAATTAACAACTCAGTATCTATTGAAGATATTCCCAATAGCCCTTAATCGTTAGATTTCAGTCAAGACTAGACACGACACCGTGTAATCGACATGTTGATGTGCAATTTATAATCTAAGACTAATCTTAGACTAAACAAGTAGGAGAGGGCCTAAAATGTCTTGACGTATCCAATGGGGAAATGCTAAACTTTTCAGGGCTTAGTGCCATCTATTCCTTTGCCACAATAACAATAATAATGTAAGCTATAAACTATGGTCACTAAAGGGATAGCAAGCTGAGTCTTCTCTATAACCATCAACAATAATACATACAAATACAAGAGCAGAGCTGGCCGGCCCCTGATTAGGAAGAACCATGTGTTGAAGGAAGCTTTGAGGTTTTTCCCCCCAAACATGAAAAATGTTGCGCTTTTAATTTGAAAGCAAATTCACCTAACTCCCGACATTGTCCTGTCTAACTCTGTCTAACTTGACACAGCTATAGACAGAGCGGGGGAAGACCATTGGACGTACCTCTAATCTGCAATGCAGTCTGGGAACTGTCAATTGCTCCGCTTTGTGCTTCTGGCATTGGAAGCTATTGATGTGGACAGGGTCGTTGATTTACACACAGCGAGAAAATACTAAGAGAAATAAGAATATGTAGAATATAATTGACCATTGTCTACCCCCAAGGCTTGCTTGTCAAGAGACACGGGCTGTTTGAATTGGGTGACACGGAGCCGGGCCCTTCGTCTGTATCATTTAACGTTAAATATCCTGCTGCTAACGGTAGCTAGCTAGCTAGCTATATTATTGACGTTGTCAGACGTTTTTATTCGTCCAACTGGGCACATGATTGAATGACAGTGGCTGGTCTATATCCTAGAACGGTAAGCTTTTATACTGGGTTGCATTATTTATGTTATTGATGTGCCAGTTAGCTGATGTTAGCGGAAGACACACCTCAGCTAGCTTGCGACAAGTTGGCTATCTCTCTTTCTCACACAAACCAGGTAAAGCGTCACCTGACCCTGCAAATGTTAATATTTTACGCATATTCCTTGGCTTCGTTGTGTAACGTTAGATTTATAATGACTTGCTTTAGTTGATTATTTTCTACCACTTGAACGTTTAAGTTACATATATAAGCTAGGGCCTATAGGCTACTGTGGGTGACAGATGCTGTGTACCTGTCTGCTGTGTTGACAGTCTCTTCCTGCTAGTTTGTCTACCACAGTGTGATCGAAACTGCCAGCTATAGTCTCTAATTCATACGTGTCCAAGAATTTGCAGTTACACGACAACACTAACGCCTGCTGCATGCGAGTTTTTTTTAGTACCGAGTATTTTTTTAGTACCGATACGATATAACATCATGTCAAACTATGTTTAGTAACGTTAATGTGGAAATTTAATGTTGCGTTGTTTATTGGCAAATGTTCACACCACTTAAAATGTCACTTATGACCTTTTCTGAATTTGTAGGCGTCCCTCTTCGATTCGGCAAGTATATAATCCAAGCAGCACTTATTTCAGCAGAATTTAAACTTTTAGAAATGCTTCGCCTGATACTCCCACAATCTTCTTCCACCAAAATACACTGTGGTGGGCGTCAGCAAGCAATTCTAAATGTTAAAATGTTTTGAAATTAAGTGCTGCTCGGTGGATCAAGTGTATGCCGAAATTACCAGTAGACTCTAAGGACTCCTGAAAGGTCATAAGTTATCTTGTACAAGGTGTGCACAGTAAGCAATACATTCAAAACTCGATACAAAGAGAACGGCTTGTATTGGGGCTGATAGCATTTCCATTTCCAACATAGCTTGTCAGCCTGGATGCATCACTACGTCCCAGGGGGCAAAGCTGGCATAGCTTCCTGTCAGCCGCATCATGGAGTTAACAACATCACCCCATGCCCACAAGAGCCCATTTCATGGTGAGGTTGGCAGGACTGCCTTGTGATGTGAAGTACCAAACAGGCCCATCCCTTCCTGTTTATCAGCTGCAGGAATGTGTCTCCCGTGGCCTGGATTGGCATTCCATTAAAATCTGTTTTTATGAGGATGATGTTTTAGTGCGGACTCATTCATGCATTCGACTCACTCAGACTTGTTTCGGAGGTCATTTCATGATTCAGCACGGCTGTCTTCTTCCCTTCGTCCCCGAACAGATAAGACCCAGATAGTTACTGCTGCTCCTGCCAGACTTGGCTCCTCCTGATTTATATGACTCGGTCAATAAAAACAGCTCCAACTACACGCCAGCAGGTTTTTACTCCACACTACTGATTGATAGGCTTTGTGCTTTCAGGGCAAATTTGAAGTATGAAGATAATTTAACTTTGACCCATGAACTACGAGTATTTATGATGTACAAGTGCAATGGCCATAACTCTAAGCAATGATTTTCTCTCCTCTCCTCCCTTTTCTCCTCCCTGCCTCCCTCTCCTCCCTCCCTGTGGCCTCTCTTCCTCTTAGCTGCTGGTGTGATGTACATATGTGACCCTGGTGTTGCACTGTAGCACAATAATCACCCAGGAGAATGAATGCAGAGGAGGTGGAGCTGCTCAGTGACTCCAAGTACAGGAACTATGTGGCAGCAGTGGACAAGGCCCTCAAGAACTTTGAGTACTCCAGCGAATGGGCAGACCTCATCTCTGCACTGGGCAAACTCAACAAGGTAATGATCAAATTGGGCGCACGACTTGTGGCTCCCCCATAAAAGCACAGTAGCAATATGTTTTCATGAGCCTAGATATTAGGACAAGAGACTTAATTTCTCCTTTGGGTACTATACTAAAAAAGTTCAAGAATCCATGATCTTGAGCTCTTGTCTCTTAACTGGAATGACACTCAGAAAATATATGTTTTTCATATTTTTCTGCCTATGTGCCTCATATACCTCAATTTTTGCACCCTGCCTTAGGTTTTGCAGAACAATGCGAAATACCAAGTGGTTCCCAAGAAGCTGACGATAGGCAAACGTCTGGCCCAATGCCTCCACCCGGCCCTGCCCAGCGGGGTCCACCGCAAGGCCTTGGAGACCTACGAGATCATCTTCAAGATCATCGGGCCCAAGAGGCTGGCCAAAGACCTCTTTCTCTATAGGTACTGCTGTGCTACCACTTGCTGTAGCTAATAAAGTGAGCTGGACACAGTTTTCAGCTGGTGTCGTATCTCAGCATCGTGCTTTATGCTGCATTGAGCTTTCCTAAGCCGTCTCTTCCTGTCTGTCACTGCAGCTCCGGGCTCTTCCCTTTACTCTCCAATGCTGCTATGTCTGTGAAGCCTGTGTTGCTGGGGCTGTATGAGACCTACTACCTGCCTCTGGGGAAGACCCTGAAGCCAGGCCTGCAGGGGCTGCTGACTGGGGTGCTGCCCGGTCTGGAGGAGGGCTCGGAGTACTATGACAGGTAAGCAGAGCAGGGATGGAAACAAAATCAGTTTAAAAATATGATAGGAAAAAGTAATAACATGTAGACAATTCGTAGGAACAGCACAAGCGTGACATAATTTTTCGTCCCAAATAAGGGTTTCGGGATCCTGCCTCATTTCTGTGAAAATGAATGAAATGTGACATGAAAATGAATAGGGGTGTAAAATGATTGCCTTTAGCTACTTCCAACACTAATATTGACTGTTTTTTCCAATTTTCTTGTTTCTCTATTATGCATTTCTTTATTTGTCAAGGGGAATTCTGATGAGTTTTGAAGCTGCAATGATAAAAGTAAAAAAATCGCTAGCCATACTTTGCATTTCAGCATTCTGTGGCTTTGTTAGCAAGCATAACGCATCTGCACCATGGGTGTTAGCATTTTTTTTTTAATTCAGTAACGTGTTAAAATATGTAATAACCTTGTCATATGTAATTTCTACTAACATTATTTCACCCATTTTAAGAGCATAATGGTTGGGAAGCATGATCCAAAAATCCTATTCAAATGGATCTGGATCCCTGATATGATGACAATGCTTGAGAGGTCTATTGGGAGAAGGCAGTTTATTGCATAATGTGAAAGGAGCATTGATTACAGCTTGTTACATGCGGTGGTATGAATCACTGAGTTAGGTCATTGTTTCAACTCCTATCTCTGTTTGGACTTTCCAAACCAAGTCCCTGCCCTGCTAATGACCATATGACTAATACTGAGTTAGACTTGACCCCACCCCACCTTGTGGATTACAGTCTAAAATCCTGCTGCATGGTCCTTGCTGGATAACAGTTTGCCTCAGTAATGTGACTTCACAGGGTGAAAAGGCCACTGAAACAGTATTTAAACCATGTGACAGTAAAAAACAAACAAACCTCTATTGGACATTTTTTTTACATACTTTACATATGCTGTAAATTGATATTTATTTTCTTCATATTGTCATTTTTTTTTCATTTTATATATTGCATATATCTTGAAATTTGAATAATGATGAAATCTATGGATATTGATATCTCAGCCACCGCTGATCGGATTTTGATGAAACTTGGGGAAATTATGCATCTCACCACTGCAGACTGGTATTTTCATTACACTGACGGCCCAAGGTGGGTGCTACAATTACAGGTCAAACAAGGTGACATATTTGTTACTGATTTTTTCACAGAGAGACTGCATCATTTGTCGGCGACGACGTGTTTAACGGTGCCATGTTTTTCATGTTATCATTTTGCGGACCCTCATAGATGCTGTAATTAATATATTTTCATACTTTTCATCCATATATTATGGAATTTAATAAAAATCCACAATTCTAGGGTGTTAGAGGAAAAGCCGGTGTATAGCACTAACCATACGCACTCTGTCCTGCCTGTCCTCCATAGGACCAACACCCTGTTGGAGAAGGTGGCTGCAGCGGTGGAGCAGTCGGCTTTCTACAGCGCCCTGTGGGGCAGCATCCTGACCAGCCCCGCCGTGCGTCTCCCCGGGGTGACCTTCGTCCTGCTGCACCTCAACCGCAAGCTCTCCATGGAGGACCAGCTCTACATTATTGGCAGCGACATCGAACTCATGGTACATGGCAGATGATGAATGGCAATTCACTATTAGGGTTATACTTCTTTTAGTGTTTTTTTCTTGCCTGCGCCCATTTGGTATTTTGGTGACTCGCTGTGACTGCGCATAAGTGGGTGGAAAGGCGCAGTAGGGGGGGTGTCGGTAACAACCAAGCAGTGCAGTGGAACTTTGGTGTCAAGGATAACAGGGATCCAGATTCAAAAGCTTACCAACCCTTTTTCTGTATCATATGTCCACCAATTTGACTTTGATATATTTCCCCCAGCAGGGAAAAATAAGATACAACATTTTTCATTCTAACTAGATATACATGTTGCTGTGGTGTGAATGATTGTCAACCAACATAAAACTGTCAGTACGCGCCATGATGCACAGAATGGGGATTGTGGAGGCAACCGCATTCTCTATAGATATAAGGGACTGGCTGGTGGATGCCCCCCTGCTGTAGCCAAACTTTATATTCGGTCATGCCGATTCTGCACCTAATGCACAAGGACATCCGTTTCCTCTTGGGAGAAGCTTTTGCGGTGTATCCGGTCCAAACTGTTGTCTTCCATCACCGTGGCACAGAGCGCACTACTTTTAAAGGGAAGGAAAAGAGGTGATTTGATTGGTCATGACTGACACCAGCCCCTACCACACCTACTGATAATGTATTCCTCGTAATCCCACTCGCGCCATGTGCCTTTGACTCCACTTGACTGCACCATTGATTCTTAGTGTGTTCCTCTCCTGTCCAGGTAGAGGCGGTGAGTACTTCAGTCCAGGACTCCAGTGTGTTGGTTCAGAGGAGCACCCTGGACCTGATCCTCTTCTGCTTCCCCTTCCACATGAGTCAGGTAAGAACTGCTGCGTGTCTGAGGTCTGGCCAAAACTACAGTCTAATGTGGAAACTGGAGTGTGATGATGAGGTGTGTGTCTGTGTTTCAGTTAGGGTTAGGCTGATATATTGGGCCGACATTTTCCTTTTATTAAAAATTGAGTATCAGCCAGTCAGTGTAGTCCACCTCTGATATGATGGATAGATATCATGCAGTTTGATTAATTACATATTCATTTTGGAATTGATCACTACACTGGTTGTTGATGGGAAGCCCTTAAATAGGAATTCTGGCCATTTTAACAAATGTAATATCATTCAGAAGGATATACAACATGACTGATAAGACACTGCCGCCTGCTCATGCTTGCGCATTCATTGAGATCACACAACAAAACCAGTAGGGGGCCGCGTCATCACCGTTTAAAGCATTCGCCTTACAATGGGAGAATTAATGGAGTATAGAATTGCAACTAAATTTAAGATCTAAATAAATTTGTGTCACAATCTGAATTGCTTTTATGTGAACAATAAACTCTTACAACACAGGACAACAGAATGCCTTATTATTATGGGTTTCAGAGGTGTTTTAGTGTCCCACGATGCTCTAAATTCTGTTTCAAAGACGTTTCCCCCCTGACAAGAATATAATTCTGGGTAACACTGAATTGGTAGTTGGGGAATTTTTTGGAATCTTTTTGTCATGAAAATGGTCAAATTCCTTTCTGTATCTACCTTCAAAAACCCTTATCGGTCAAACCTTAGTGTGTTTGTTGTTTCTCTTTGTGTGTATTTGCACATGCATGTGTGTGAAGATAATGAGGCCATCTAACACACTTAGGCAGCCAGCAGCGGTGGTGACTCACGCTGGCTGCTTGTTAAACACTTCACCTCAAAACATTTCTGGCTCTGTCAGCTCTTATCTGAAGCCTGCAGTCCTCTCCACATTTTCTGGTTGTGTGTGTGTGTGTGAGAGTGTGTGTGAGAGAAATAGTCATGAGTGTTCTGGTCTGTTCTGTTGGGTTCAGGCGACTCGTCCTGACATGATCCGGATCCTGTCAGCTGCCCTCCATGTGGTTCTGAGGAGAGACATGTCCCTCAACCGCAGACTCTACGCCTGGCTGTTGGGTGCGATACACACACACACACACACACACACATACATACATACACACATATACCAGGGTTCCCACTTGTCATGGTATTTCTAGAATATCATGAGGGAAAATAAGGGAATTTGATCAATTCTCTGGGGAAGTCAGGGAATATCAGTGAATTTTACAAGTGTGTCACTTAGTCTACAGGAATATATACCAGAATGTTTCACACTTGCATTAGCTGGTGGTTTTCATCCCAACTGGAGTGGAAGCCACACTGTTCACCCTTTTAGAAAAACAACATTAACAAATAAGGACAGAATTACATTTAATAACATGGAACTGTTTTGCTTTAGTTATGGAAAGTCATGGAAAAATTATGGAATTTTACATCAGGGCCACGATGGGAACCCTGATATACACACATATACACACACATATATTCCCTAACCTGTGATTTTCATACACACATTAATTGTGTATTTGCTTTGTTGCTTTTAAGAAGACATTTCATGTGGCTGTGTTTGTGTTTGTTTGGGGGTTTTTTTGGTTTGTTTTTATGGAGTATCTCAGTAGCTGTGTCTCAGTGGTCATTGTCTTACATGGTTTTCTCTTATTTGCAACTGACTTGCTGTGGATGAAAACGCTGGTAAGTGTCTGCATGGCTGAGGATGGGTGTTACATTTACATTTTAGGCATTTAGCTGACACTCTTATCCAAAGCAATTTGCAATGAGTGCAACAGTAAAATAAGCTCCCATTCCCGGATCAACATAAATTACGAGGAATCCTAAGTAAGAAGTGCAAATTCTGAAAATAAATCACACCTCATCCAGGTGGTGATAACAATTTTGTCATTTATTTTCATTGAGATTGGTCAAATATTGGGGCAAAAGTTAAAATATCTGTGTACAGTACATTTTCCAGTAAGAGTTATAGTCACTGTGGGCTCAATTTTTGAATAAGTTGTGGGATGGTTTGGTGTCATTTTTGGTGTCAGGAGTAGCGCTCCTAATTTTGTTGTATTCTGTACAATGATAATAAAGGCTTTCTATTAGGGCTGAACGATTTTGAAAAAATATCTAATTGCGATTATTTTGACCGATATTGCAATTGCGATATGATTTGCGATATTAGAGGGAATGATAATTTTTACATCATTATTCTCATTTTCATTGAAAAACGTATTAAAATAATTATGGTGTGATTTTTGCGGGGATCTGTACCAAACAAAGATGTTTTCATAAGTCTGTAAAATATGATGTGTAGGCCAGGACATCTCAGCAGCACGACAATATTTAATTTAAAATGGTATTTTGACACACATTTCGCCTTTAACAAATATTGCGCCTCCTGCGATTTGAAAATTGCAGTAGGCCATATTGCGATTTCGATAAAATTTCGATTAATTGTTCAGCCCTACTTTCTATCTTCTATTCTATTTCAATTTCCGATGTGGGAGGAGTTCCACTTAATTAGTTTTACAGGTTGTGAAAAAAACAGTGATGAACATAATTTTCACTTGGTAGCAGTGTACAAAAGATTCCTCTCACATGGGCCTACATCCTCAGAAAATTGCACACGTGTAGCACATATGGCTGATTTTTAATGAATTTTTGAAGTTTGAAACTTTGGATGCTTGGGTGGCCCAAGCAGTGGCCCCATATTACAGTATGTGTCACTTTGAAGCAGACCAGACTACTGTGCAAAGTTTTGTGGATTTTTGTTCATGGGAAGGCAGTTTTTGTCAGAAGAAAGAAAGACAGAAAGAAAGAACACGTACAAAAACAATAGGCTGCCTGGCCTGCAGGCTTGTCCTGCTGCAAGTCCACTCCTAGAATAATACAGGACAGGGTTAGTACAATATACATCGTATCTGCTTTGCTAAGCACTATTGGACTTCATGTCCCTTAGTGATTAATTTCCTGGAGTCCTTTTTCTTATTGTTTCCATTCATAGTTTCAGAACTTTCACTGGCTATGTTCAATCAGAAATAATCTGGTTTTGCCAGCTTTGTTTCTTCATTTTGGTTGTTAAATTGGCCTTAAATTCAATTCTAGGAATCATTAAAAAGTCTGGAAAAGGTCTTTGTCTTTGTGAAACCTGCAGAGACCCTGTTACAATAACTCGAGGACAACATATCAGATTCTCATTCCTCTCTCTTCTGTCTCTCTTCGCTTCGCTTCTTGTCTTGTGTATGAATGCATGTGCCTCTCTGTGAATATGACTGTGTATGTGTTTCTTTGTCTTTTCAAGGCTTTGATAACAACGGGGTGAGAACAGGCCCCCGCAGCACTCGGCAGAGCAACCCAGAGGAGCACGCGAGCCACTACTTCAACACCTTCTCTAAGGACATGCTGGTCCAGGTGGGGTTCACACATCCAAAGCAAATTGCCAATACAGGTCACCAATGAAAGATGCTCTTTCTTGTGTGTGAAATCAGGCTCCAAAAAATCCCCAAATCAGAAGGCTCCAGAGGATAGACGTTTGTGTGTGTGTGTGTGGGTGGGGTAGGGAGCTGGGGGGTGGGGGCGCCCTAAATTTGTGTTTCCCCCCCCTCACCCATTCCCTTTAATCCCTCTCTTCCCACACCTCCGGGTTCCTCTCTGGGGTTTGCATGCCTGTCCTGCCCCCCCTCTACTATTCCCAGCAGCCAGTCCTTTGAAGCCGTCTCCCAGTTCTGCTGCATGGCTGGGCCAGCATCCCAAAAATACACACTCACTCACACACACACACGTTTCCCTTGTGTAATCCGCCATGTCACACCCAGAGAGCCCTGGCCCTCCTGGCATGTGATGTGCTCTGGTACTCCAGGGGTTGGGACAAGTGGGGCACAGAGACCGACCAGGAGGGGAAGTTTTGTTTTTTTACAGTATGTTTTTTTTTTTGTGTTTTGGTTTTGTTTGTTTCTCTGCCATCTGGTCTGAGACACTTGTTGGAGCTCCCTCCGATGGGAGACGGTGGGTACTACAGGGACCGTCTGTTCCATTACAACGCAGACGAAGCGTAAAACATGAGACAAACACATACAGAAAAGAGCCAATGGGAGGGGGCGGAGCTTGATGCAAAATGCAGGATTAGTTCTGCCAAAGATCACAGGAAGGAAAATAAACATCAAAAGCAAACGTGCTGTCATGTAAAAAATGGCTCTACATTTTACAAATAGTGTATGAATAGTTAAGGATCTCCAAACACTGACTTGGAAGTTTGTGTGTGTGTGTGTGTGTGTGTTTGTTCAGGCGATGGTGGGGATCCTGCAGGGGAAGGCCCGAGGCGGGGAGGAGGAGAGCATCCTGATGCACGACCTCAAGCCGTTTCGCATCCTCATCAGTCTGCTGGACAAGCCGGAGCTTGGTAACCAAACTATGCACATTAACTCTAGTTAGCACTGGTGTTGGGTGGTAGCATGTTACAGTAAATACTGTTACTTTCCCCAGTAACAAGTAGTGTAACACATTACTTTTTCAATTTCAGTGATAATAATACAGTTACCAATCAAAAAAATATGTTGTTACTTATCACCGCCTCTAAATATCAGACTGAAGTTGAATTGTCTAAAAGCTAGGCCACCACCCCCTGATTAATTTTTGTCATAATTTGTCGCCATCCTCACACTGAGCTAGTTTAAATAAGAGATGGCAGAAAAGTTTGCTTTTTCAAGGTGGAACTTTGATCTTTACTTTGACTTTTTTGGAGCAAAAGGATGTCGGGAACATTTTCATTGCATTTTCCTTTTGCTCCGTAAAAGTTCCCTGATCATTCACAGGGGAGGGAACTGAGTTATCCTGATTTCTGAAGGTATGAGAGGATGCAGTCACCAATTTGGGGGTGTAACAGAAAAATAATATAATGAGTAGTGTAACAAATTACTCCTCATAGTGAATAGTAAGTAACTTATGAAATGAATATTGACTAAAATGTTACTGTTTTTTGAGTAACCCAACACTTCACTACACATCAAATAAGCCCATATATCTCACCTTGAACATTTTACTATACATATAATAAGTCCATGTAACACAAGAAACGCCACTGTTACTTCTCATATTCAAGAGATGGATAGATAGATAGATAGATGGATAGATGGAACATACAGCTTTCCAGCACAAGGGAAATAAAAGCTTTAATCAAGCATTTCTTAAATTAGGCATCAGGATGTACGATTGGTCCCAGGCTGAAAAAGAGCCACGTTAACCTATAATAAGTCAGAATGAAAATTTAAAGATCCCCGTTTGGGAAATTGGGTAATAATTGATACTCGAATTCAACATATCCACTGCGTATATCACCCCATGTGTCTGTTTTTGTGCCTCTCCAGGACCAGCGATCCTAGAGGATGTTCTGATTGAGGTTTTTCGGACTCTACACACTCAGTGCCGGACAGAGTTGGACCTCCACAACCAGAGTCCATTCAGCAAGGACCACACACACCTCAGCAGGTCGGTCCAGTCTAGCTCTTGTCCGTCTGTGGCCTTTAGACATTAGATTAGACTAAACTTGAATGAGCCCTGTGAGGGAAATCTGGTTTTTGCTACATCAAAGAAAAATATGTTATAACTAAGTATAGAACAGATGGAGGGTGTTAAACATAATGCATCTGACAGTTGCAACACTAGAAGTAATACATGAATTGACAGGATATTTGCAGGGTGTGCAAAATGATAGAAGTAGAATGGGGAATATGAATAAGTACAATGTTGAAATATGAAAATATAATCAGTATGAAAATATAAAGGTATATGCAATGTTTAACAAATGAAAAAAATATCAATATGAAAATTGTTGCAAATGTGCATTGTTAATGTACAATGTCAGATCTACATATGTACAGTACTGTGTGTGAAGATAAGAACATTATTATTTTGACAAGACCTACTGTACTGTGTGAGGGAAACCATGGGTTGTGTGATGCTAATTTTGTCTGAATCATTCATAGCAAACTAAGAGAAAACAAGAAGACGGCAGAACTGATCAAAACGGCCAACCTCCTGTTCAACTCCTTCGAGCCGTACTACATGTGGGACTACATCGCTCGCTGGTTTGAGGAGTGCTGCAGGTTTGTGCGATGTGCATACAGCATACAGTGTATGTGTGTTTAGGGTGAAAGAGCAGAGTTAAGCCTATGGTGTGTGTGTGTGATGAGAAGTAGGACAGAATACAGTAGTTAATTGGTTCTGCCCCGCAGGAGGACGCTGAACATCAGCCCACATGCACCGCGGCATGCTGGGAGCTTAGATCCTCCAGAGCTCTCGCTGGTGGAGTTCTGTCAGCTGGTCGACTTCCTGCTGGATATTGTTTCCTTGGTGAGACACACTCAAACCCCTCTCTATTTCTTTCTTTCTTTCTTTCTTTCTTTCTTTCTTTCACTCTTTATTTCTTTCTGTCACTCTTTCTTTCACTCTTTCTATCTTTCACTTTCTTTCTTTCCTTCTTTCTTTCACTCTTTCTTTCACTCTGACTTTGTTCACTGACTTAATTTCCCAGTTTCTTTCTGTATTGCTGTATTCTGTAGTCTATATTCCTTTCTTTCTCTTTCTTTCTGTATTCCTCTTAATTGCTATCTTTCTCCTTCTTTCTATCTTTCTTTTCTTTCTACTTTTCTTTCTTTCTCCCTTCCTGTAATTTTTGCCTTTTTTTTCTTTGTCTCTTTTACATTTTTTTTGTTTCTCTCTTTCACTCTGTTTTTTCTGCATTTCTCTTTCAAATTCTTTCTCTTTCAGTCCCGCCCCTGCTTGCTCGCTCTCTCTCTCTCTCTCTCTCTCTCTCTCTCTCTCTCTCTCTCTCTCTCTCTCTCTCTCTCTCTCTCTCTCTCTCTCTCTCTCTCTCTCTCTCTCTCTCTCTCTCTCTCTCTCTCTCTCTCTCTCTCTCTCTGGCTCACACACCTCCTCTTGTAATCTTATCTATTCACTACAACAACCTCCCATGGAGATTCACAATTCGGTCTCCATGCTGTCAGATTTGTCATCCAACACTGTCTTTGGGTCCAGTCCTGGGATGTTATGGCCACCATTAGGGTGTGTGTGTGCCTCCCCTCTGTTCTCTACCTGTGTGTGGGTGTGTGGGTGTGTGCAATGCCTCAACAGGTTCAGAAATGCCTGTGTGTTTAGTCTCTCTGCCCAAAGTCTTTTTTGCATCCTCTTAGAAATACGCTTGTGTCTACAGGATTTCCAATCTGAATAGTTTGGAAATCCCTCACACTTTTATTACTTTTTCTAAGTGCTTGTTTGTTTGTGTGTGTGTGTGTGTGTGTGTGAGAGAGAGAGAGAGAGAGATGGAATGCACGTGGAAAGTGTGTGCGCGTGTGTGTGTGCGCGTGTGTGTGTGTTTCTGCGTACAAAGTGTTGTCTGGCCTATGCTCTGCTTGCTCCTGTCTGTTCAAACTATCTGCTCTCTCTCCTTGAAGCCTACTAGAAGCATGAGGGTAATCTGCCAGGTAAAGTACTGCTCTTTCCTGCTTCTTCACCTCACCCTGCTTCACTGAGGCTACGATAACATTTCTGCAACGTCCTGCCAACATCCCTCAAACCATCCCTACTTCCGCTCCGCTTTCAGTGATCATTTCAGAATGATTGTAATCTTTTAATATCAAAAACCGAGATGATCCCACGCGAGAACTGGGATTATAACAGTCATCATGTGTGGCGAAAACACTTACCCTGGCTGTTTGGTGTGGATCTTGTGAAAATGAAATCTACGCCCAGTGTGTATGTGCGTTCTATCTAGCATGCATGCAGTAATTTGCTCCCACATTGCTTACATATTTTTAAAAATATGAGTATTTCAAAACTCCATGATTTAATGCTCATTTTCTGATTTGGTTGTTCTGTTTTTTTGCTCATTCTTTCATTTTTTGTTTCATTTTAATTTGTTTCATTTGTCGAGTTCAAACACATCTGTGTTTCAAAAAAGTGCCAAAATTCAATAATGGCCAACTTATTTAAAAATTACTAAAAAATGGATGGGGAGATCTTTGGATAGACTTTGCAGCCACAAATAGTCTCATATTGGAGTGTATAACAGTGATAAAGTATTAACTTCCTAGTGGGGGATTCCACACATGTCACATGTACTGTAGTGTGGACTTTCTGCACTTCAGGAAATAGTACACTATTGCTAGTCGAGTTCGACCGATATGGGTTTTTGAAGGCAGATACCGATATCAATATTTTTGGATTGAAATAGCTGATATTTTACGCTGATATCTGTAAATTTGGCCATTACTAGGCCAAACAATTCCCAAAACTTAATAAGTGTTTTCCCAGGAGGGAGAAACCCTCTGCAACAGCGTTTATACCATGGGATACTAAAACTAAAATAAATAATAATAATTATTATTTTTCATGCATACTTCAGGTTAAGAGTTTCCCATAGACAACCAAAGGAAGAAAAGAGAATTTCCCCATTAGGGGATGAAAGAAGTGTATCAAAAAAAATATATAAACATATTCATGCATTCAATTTTACAATAAATACCTACTCAAACTGTATTATATCCATCATCTTGGAGATGGACAACACTGACTGGCCTGTTTTTAATAAAAGACCAATATCAACCCTGATTGCTACTACTTCATACTATCAGGTTCACCTCCTCCCTAATATCCAGTACTTTTGACACAAAATCCTCACTTCTGTTCTGCTCCTCTCCGGCCTTTCCAGGAGACCTACATCGAGATCCAGACAGAGCATCTCCCCCAGCTGCTGCTGCGCATGGTGGCTGCTCTGACCTCTCACCTCCAGGCCCTGGGCCTCGGGGAGCTCACTCACTGCCTTCGTCTCTGCTCCAAGATCCTCAGCAAGGTACAGCCGCCGCTGGTGTCCCCTCTGGCCCTGCCCTCGGGCCCCCAGACTCAAGGCCTCTCCAACTCTACCGCCGCCCCTTCAGCCACAGCAAGGGACCGGACCGGAGACAAGGAGGACAAACGGGTGAGGAGAGAAAAAGGTTTACAGAAGCTCACGAATAAAAGACCAAGGCTATTTTCCATCAGAAAAAAAAGAAATAAACTGGGGAGGTGTTTCATACAGTTTCATCAGAGTTTTGTTTGGTCTCATAATGCATAGGTGTCAGGGAGTGTGTTTGATCACCAATGCCAGTCAAATCTCTCCTTAGATTTCTTCTTAAAGTAAATCGTCTTGTTATTCACCCTGATCTTACCTTTATGTAGTTGGCTCATGTATATTAACCTTTTATTAATCTAAGGAGAGTCGACTGAGCACACTCTCTTTTCCAGCAGCACTGCTTCACAATCATACACACACACATTCACACCTGGGAGCTGCCCAGTACAACCACAGTCTTCTGCTGATAACCATTGAGCAGTAGAGCTGCTCAGTGGTTAGAGCTGCTCAGTGGTTAGAGCTGCTCAGTGGTCACTATATGACCCCTGAGGAGTTTGTTGTTCAGTAAGGACGTAGAGAAAGAAGCCCTGTCACAGAATATTGGTTCACCTTTCTGATCAGCATCAGAAACAGTGACAGTTTTTCCTTTTGTCCATGGCCAAGTGGAGATAAAAAAGTGTTCACAAGCACCAAAATAAAGATCAACAACCCCCCCACCCCCTGCCAACCCAAAAACAAACTTTGCCAGCTGATAACTCTGCCCATGTCTCTGATCTCTCAAAAGTCCTTTAAAAATATCACACAGCCCCTCTGTTGCTGCCCCAGTAGGTGCAAAACCCAGTTCGGCCCACTTCCCCACTACAAGTTATTGCCCAAAAACAGGCTCTGATGGTGTCCCCTGGTCCCTGAACAGGGCCCCGGCCGGCTCCTGTCGGCCTCCTGCCCCGTGGTGCAGTTGGCTGGGTGGTCCCACGACTGGCCTTGCCGTCCTGCTCTCCCTCGACACAACGCGTTTGAAGACTTGTTCAGAACGAATGCTTCGCTGGACCTCCTGGTCCTCCTGGTCCCTGTCCAGCAACCTGGCTGTTTAAGTGTTTGAGAGCTCAACGAGGCATGACGTAAAGTTCAGTCAGGCTCACGCCTGGAGATGGACAGAGGGATAGACGGATAGAGGTAGACCCATGAGGGGCAGGAGAGAGAACGAGTAGAAAGACACAAGATGGTTCACCAACAGCTGAGCCCAGGTCTCTGTGTCTCTCTCTAAGGAGGAAGAGGAATAGACTAGGCTATAATGCCCCCCGGGTGGGTCATATCCATCGGAGTGGAAGACCTCCCCCATACATCCACTACATATAACGCCCCATGCTCCCTCACCCCACCCTGAGGGGCATTTGGAGAACGTGGTTCGCCATCTGAGTCCAGGCTCCAGTATGTGCACGTCGCCTCGACCGAAATGCATCCTGGGAAGCCCTCGGGCTCCAGGCGCTGTCTGTGACAAAGAACTGTGGGAGCTTGGAAGTCTGGCAGTCTGTCTGTGGCAGGCCGCTAGCCTGGTGCACAGCTAGATCTAAATGCAGAGAGTCCCTCAGGTGAAAGCCAACAGCTGTGTTCGACCTTCGCTGCATGGAAAGCAGTGCACAGTGTACAGAATACAGTGCAGCGATGGAGTTAGTGTGTCCTCCACTCTCCACTAAACTACTAGTAAAGGTCAGAGTTAAATGAAAGTCAAAGGGGAAATTTTTCTAGCATAGCACTTGTCTCTTTCCACTAGACAATAATGGCAGAAATAGGGACTTTCTGAGATTAAAATAGATGTATTTTTTTCCCATGGTAGCTGTGCCGTGGGGTGAGACACCTCTATACCTGGGTGGGCACTATCAATCTACATCACAGTGTGCTAAAAAATATTTTCTATGAATCAAGTCTGTTCTTTATTGAGCAGTACCTAATTACTAAAAGGAAGTAAAAGTTCAGATGATTGTGAAAATCTAACTTTAAATCTTCACATCTTAGCTGTGATTTTTCGCTCAACTCCCATAATCACATTGTTGTATGCAAATTAATTTTGATAACATCACACAATGGGACAAATGTATGGTTCTTCATCTATTAGTTTGCATGGAGTGGTGACTGTACAGAATCTGTACGCTGCTTGGTTCATCGCTTTTTGTCTTTACAGTCAGCTTAGCAACACACATCTTTAGTTTCCTTTTATTTTTTTGTTTCCTGTATCTCCTCCAGTCTATATTAACCTTCCTTTTTCACCTCCTCTCTCCTCCTGCAGCTCCCTTCCACTCTGGAGCTGCCTGGCAGTGGGGAGGTGTTTGAGGATGGGGAAAACCCTTCCAGCAGTCGCTCTTCGGAAAGCGGCTTCACAGACTTTGTCCAGTACCAGGCGGACGGCTCCGAGGAGCCAGAGCGGACCCACCACCCCCACCCCTCCCTGAAGACGGACCGTCGCTCCTCAGGCCCGTCTCAGACCAAGACGTTGGACAAGCCGGTGATGCAGTGCTGCCTGGAGCACTTCCAGCAGTTTCTCTCCCGTCTGATCACCCTGTATATTGTCCCCGGCCAGGCGGATAGGGCTGGGGGCGAGAGGGGAGAGGTGGTGCGGTCGGGGCCTCTGGTTTCAGAGGGAACCCAGCAGAATGGGTGTGTGGAGCAGACGGAGTCGTGCTCAGGTCCTGGATCGGGGCTGGGCCAGAGGGAGTGCATTCCTGCCTTCACTGCTGCCTGCCAGCTCTTCCTAGAGTGCTCCAGCTTCCCTGTGTACATCGCTGAGGGAAACCTCAAGTCCTCGCCCACGCAGGAAGAGCAGAATGGTAAGACCCAATAATAGCAGTATGTGCATCATTGTCACATAATATTAAGCTGTTTTACCATATGCTATAAATATGTATTTTCAAAGAGGCAAATTCATCAAACAGCAAATTTGGGTCAGTCAGTCAAGGGTGAGACTAGCTTTATCATGGCGTACAGCACTTAAATCAATTTCTACAAATCATATCTAGCAGTATCTAATTAATAAAATTAAGTTAAAGTACATTGTAAAAATATAACTGTGAATTACTTTAAGTTTGTATTCAGAAATGACTGAATGTCATCGCCACATAGAAATTCAGTTGAGTTATAAACAAGGGGAAGGAGGATTTTTAAGGGGAGTTTAGTGGTCATGCATTTTTTCTCAAAAACAATAACAAAATATGTGACAGAGGACAAGACAAAGATGTTGTATTTATTGTCAGAATACAGAAAAACGCATGACCACTTCAGCAGGAAGAGAAAGAAAGATTGAATTTTAACATTCATGTTAATGGGGTGTCTGCCTTCCCCTTTTTCTGGTTGCGTCCTTCCCCCCATTTCAATCTATATGCTGTGGGACTGTACACAATCTGTACTTGTTAGTAATTTATGTGGTGCTTTTGTTTAGAGGGAGTTCAAATAAATGCAAAGAACAGAAAGCCATGAATTAATGAAGCCAAGTAGTAAAGGATGTGACACAGAAACGCAAGAGACAACAATACAGTGCTAGGATCTAGAAATGTTTTACAGTTTTAAAAGGTATGATGTCTTATGCATGTATACTTTATGTCTGCCCTCCATCCAGACAATGAGCAGGTGCGTCCGTCGGTGTGGCTGCAGACGCTGATGGACGCCTGCTGTCTGGCTGGTGACTTCAGCCTGCAGGGCGTGGCCATCTCCCTGCTCATGGACCTGGTGGGCCTCACTCAGTCTGTCGCTATGGTGACCGCCGAAAGCGTGGCGTCCGGCGGTCTCGGCGGCTCCGACTCCGCCCAGCCCATGAGCCCCAGCCAGGGCCGAGTGGCCGTCGTCATCAGGCCGCCGCTCACTCAGGGAATACTGAAGTACATCGCTGACAAGACAGACTTCTTCAAGGTAGAGCTCTCTCAGCAGGTTAAAATAATTTAGTTTGTAGAGTAGGCCATGCAAGAGGCATAGTTTGCAGTGGCATGAGAATAATAATCTAGGGTACACCTCTTACTTGCTAACTGCCAAAAGCTTTAGCCTGGGTATGCAACATTAACATTAGCTCAAGTTCTAATATTGCTTTACTCGACACAATGTGATGCTCCCAAAATAATATGCTTCTTTTGTTAAATTCTACTTTTTACTATAAAGGAAACCACTTAGATTAACCCTGTTTTAGTCCTCCAGCCCATCCCTAGAGCAGAGAGTACTCTAGACTCTAGAGAGTTGCTGTTTTTATGGAATAAGAAGTCTATGATTTTTACATTGGTCTAGTGATAGAGCTCTTCGCCCTGTCTAATTTGAAATCTTGTGCCCAGAGTGTGGCTCTGATCCTGTGGGACCAGCTGAGTGAAGGGACTCCCCAGCACCACCAGCGCAGCGTGGAGCTCTTCTATCAGCTCCACAACCTGGTGCCCTCCTCCGGCATCTGTGAGGATGTCATCAGCCAACAACTCATGCACAGGGACAAGGTCAGCACAGTGCACACTCTACCTCTCAAGACACACATCCACAAACACACGAACCAACAACCTCACACACTCGCTCACTCAGTCAGTCAACTGTTTACATGAAATCCATGCTGAAACCTGTCATAAATTCCAATGTTCTTTTAGAGAATTCGGCTGGAGGCCCATGTGAAGTTCTCTGTGCTGTGGCATTTGACAAGAGATTTGAACATCACCAAGTCTTCTCCTTTTAACCGCACATTTGACAGGTAGGTTTGTACCTCAGTGTTCCACATTTCAACGGTGGTTCATATATTTCTGGGGCTCTGTCATTATGCTCCTTGAATGTATAATACAGTCATCTTTTGCAGTATGGTGTTACAGTTGCCGTTCCTGATTCTCTGTCCTTGTTAATTGTCCTTTGTTTTTCTCCTCTCTCTCTCTCTCTCTCTCTCTCTCTCCTTGTCATCCCCTTCCTCTCTCCTCCAGGTCTCTTTTCATCATGCTAGACAGTCTGAGTTATTGGGATCCATCTGCTAGTGCTGTGGGCCGGGCCTGGCTGAACCAGGTCCTACAGAGACATGACATTGCCCGAGTCCTGGAGCCTCTCCTCCTCCTCCTGCTCCACCCCAAGACCCACCGGGTCTCTATCCAGAGGGTCCAGGCCCAGCGCCACTGGGCGCAGACCTTCCCCAACCCGCCCGAACAGGACCCATCAGAACCCATCTACGCAAGGGACTCTGGCTTCTCAGACAGTGAGCATTGGCCATTAACTCAGAGGAGTGAAAGCAAACTTGAAAAATGAACTTTTCATGAAGGGGATTAGTCTTCAGTGTAGTTACTCTAAGGGTGTGTTCACACTATTCAGTTTTTTTTGTAGAAAGAGTGTTGCCTCAACCGCATTTTTTGCTGAGACTGAAAAGTGGGTCACAGGAGGTGCACTTTGTGTCCATAATGACTATCAGTATGACTTTACTGCTGCTTTCTCCATTTTCAGTCTGGTTGTTGTTGTTGTTGTAGTAAACTGTTAGCGGCCTACATAGTGCGAAATACCGTCTATTTTCTCTTGTGGTGGGCTCGCAAAAAATGTGGTCAATGTTGTGTGTTCTTCTGAAAAGTTTAACTTTAATTTGCTTAAAAACGCTAGGCGCAGCACTTTTTCTAAAATGGATGCTTTTCATCACTCCCCATTAACTGTAATGGCAGTCTGAGAAAAGCATAGGGTGAACATGCCCATAATGTCACTCTTATAGCATCTAACATTTGCTTGTTTATGAGTGAAATTTGCTTTTCTTCTCTCCGCAGACTTCAGCCACATCCAGGGGGAGAGTCTGAGGGTGGGACAGGAGCAGCTCCGAGGCCTGCCGCTGGGTGACATGGAGCCCTTCTGTCTGACTGTCAACCCCCTGAGCGACAGCCTGTCCTTACTGAGCCTGAGCAGTGAAAACCTGCAGCTGGCTGGTGAATATCAGTCAGCTGACCCACAGGGGGAGCACCAGAGCTCTGAGTCCAGCGGTTCCCACTCATCCACAGTGGACAATGGCAGCTTTGAGGAGCCAGATGGCGCCAACGGCATAGTCAATGGCTCAGACCAACAGCCTGGCTCCTCAGATAGCATGTCTGCGGAGGATGACGACTCTATAGATGAGGCTGTGTCTTGTGTTATAGCAGAGCTGATAGACAGGGTTGTGAGTTTAGTAGAGGAGGGATCTGTCGAAACCCCGTCCCCACCTGAAGCCTGGCCACAGACAGACTCGGACAGCACCTCCTCAGATACCTCCACCGGTCCCCGTCATGACTTGGGCCCTCATCCTGGCTCCCATCACCAGACCCTGCCGGAGATGCTAGCAGGAGGCACGCTGGAGTTCCTCTCTGTCGCGACGGCTGATATAACTGCAGAGGAGCAGCACAGAGAGGGCATCACGCGTCACAGTTCATCACCTTCCATCGTCACGTTACCGGACAGCTCTGCACCAGCCACTCCGGACCACAGCCTGCGGGTGGATGACCCTCAGGCGCGCAAACGCAGCCACAGCAGCACCCAGCTCAGTCTGAAGGGGAAGATCATGGAGAGGTTGGCGGACAAATCTCCAGGGGCCAAGCCGAAGATCAAGAAGGCCAAGAGGAAGGAGGAGGAGAGGCTGAGGAAGGCAGCCATTCAGGCTGAAAAGGCCCGGCCGCCCAGTATTTTCTTCGGGGACAGCCTGGATCTGGAGAACTGGTACAGCTGTGGGGAAGGTGAGGTATCAGAGATCGAGAGTGACACCGGCTCGCCCAGCGGGGGTGCCGGCGGGACTGTTGGGGGTGTCAGTGTCACAGGAGGACGTAGATCCTCCTCTGCCCCGCCTCGTTTTAACATCCACCCTCTCTACCAGCATGTCCTGCTCTACCTCCAGCTGTACGACTCCTCCCGGGCCCTCCACGCCCTGTCAGCCATAGCAGCCATGCTAAGAGCCGCTCCCTCAGGGTTTGTCAGCGCCATCTCCACCACCAGCATCAACAACACCTACACTCCACAGCTCTCCTTGCTCCAGAACCTCCTAGCCCGCCACAGGGTCTCCGTCATGGGCAAAGACTTCTACTGCCCCATTCCCCAGGACTCCCACTCCCACACATTCCGCAGCGCCATGTACCTGGAGATCATAATCTCACTCTGTCTTTACTTCCTAAGGAGCTATTACTCTGCCCACGTGGCGGCGGGCGCTCAGGACCTGGCGGGGAACCGGGCCATGCAGCTGACCAGCGTGGAGGTCCTGACTCTCCTCTTCAGTGAGCTCTCCAAAGTCACAGGCGGTTCGGCTAAGGGCTTCGCCAGTTTTATTAGCGATGTGCTGTCCAAGTGCAAAGTTCAGAAGGTAGTCCTCCACTGCCTGCTCTCCTCCATCTTCAGTGCACAGAAATGGCACGAGCAGCGGGTGGCAGGGGTCAACGTGGCCACGGTGGAGGAAGGTCTATCAGAGGACAGTGTTATCAACCTATCAGAGGACCAGATAGACAGCTGTAGCGCCGTCCAGTCCCAGCTGCTAAGACTGCTGCAGAGCCTGGTGGTCCTCGAGCACAGAGTCCTGGTGCCGGCTGAAGAGGGAGGGGAAGCGGGACCCGTGGGTGGAGGGGCGGGGGCCGGAGGGACAGGAAGCGGCGCCGGGGCAGGGTTTGAGCTCCTGGGCGGCGAGGTGGAGCACGTCAATCCTCAGCAGCCAATGACGTCGCTGCAGTACCTCCATGGGCAGCCCATCACGGCGCAGGGTATGTTCCTGTGTGCAGTGATCAGGGCGCTGCATCAGCACCACGCATGTAAAATGCACCCACAGTGGATAGGGCTGATCACGACCACCCTGCCGTACATGGGGAGGGTGCTGAGGAGGGTGGTGGCCTCAGTCACCCTGCAGCTGTGCAGGAACCTGGACAATCTTCTCCAGCAGTACCGCTACGAGACGGGCATCATCGACACCAGGTACTGACAGTGAAATTCCTGACTGGCCTACCGTATCTATGCTATTGATTTTCCAAATAATGAATGCAGCTTATAACAACCCGCAGTACATTATTGTACAGTCGGTCTATCAACAAGCAACTGCGATAGAATGGCTTAGCAAGGTTTTGGTCACTAGATGGCACTCTTGACCATCAGATGTCTCAATGACTGATATAGAAACTGTAATTCCATTTCTTGACATTCAGAATTCTCATGTTGAAATATTGAAATATATTCATTCAAAAGGATGTATTCAGGATTAAACTATGTATCTTTCTCTATCCTGTAGACCTCAGTGGATGGCTCTCTGCATCCCTCCTGACCTGATTCTGACAGTGCTGGAAGGGGTGACAGCCATTATCCATTACTGCCTGTTGGATCCCACTTCCCAGTACCACCAGGTGAGGGCGCTATGCACCACAAACTAGTCTCAGCAGATATTACTCTTTCATCCATCAATGAACGTTTATTACATCGCACAAACTCACCCCCCTACAAAGGTGTATTTTTTCATAAATCTAGTTTTTTCTTAAGAATCAAGTTCAAATCAAGTTCTTTCTTTATTGATTGATTGATTGATTGATTGATTGATTGATTGATTGACTGATTCACAAGCCAGCGTTGCTTTGTGGCAGGCTGCCTGTGTTACGTTTTAGACATTCACATGCTTATTTGAATCATTCCCAAATATATAATGTATATGAAGTTATGCGTTATGTTCCTCTATGTCTTTGCATAATAAAGTATATTGTTTATCAACATATGAACTGACTATCCTGTTGCATATCCTGCTTCTCAGTTGCAGGTGAGTGTTGACCAGAAGCACCTGGCCGAGGCTCGTTCAGGCATCCTGTCCATCCTTCATACCATCATGTCCTCCGTCACCCTGCTGTGGAGCGTCCTCTACCAGGCTGACAGCTCCGACAAGCCGGCTGCTGCCTCCGCTGCCTCCACCTCCAACATCAACCTGGGCTCCACCAAGGTACACCGGACAACATGCGCTCAGGACAGAGCTATTCAATCAAGGAAATGACTCAGTAACATTTCTCATTGCAGTCTTTTTCTAGCGGGGTGATAAAAAAGGAAAAAAGTCCCTGGCTGCTGTGTCATAATTGAAACAATGTCCTTATTGTCAAATAATTATGGTTGAGCTTTTGACTGGACAGAATGAGAGATGAGAGGAGGTACAACTTTCTCTGAGACATACATTTTTCAGAAATGTAGGCTATTTTGCCACTCTAGCAGCCTCATTTCACATAAAAAAATGAATCAAATAGCACATATGATGAATAGACAATTACAACTACATCATCATTTCCATAATGCCACTTCCTCCATGATTAATTTGTATTGTCATAAGCTTTGCCCAAAACAGTATGTGCACAGATAGCCCCCTTATTGCCCAGAAACCCATCCGGAGATGTTAGTTTAGCAGTTTAACGGAATGCATTTTTAAATCTTTTTGTCCTTGTCAGAGATAGTACTAGTTAGCCATAGCGTCCTGTGTACACAGCAAAAGGGAAATTAATCTTTGAGCAAAGCTAAAAGTGTGGACGGCCTGGCCTTAAATTTTCCAGAAATGTTAAAGTATTGTAATCCCATAATGCATAATACTCCAGATTACAGTGGAGAATAATAAGAACAGAATCTCATTACTGGGGCTGAAGGACTTCATTTTTTCAGCTAATAGCTTTGTACCTTACTGCAAATAAAGTCATTAGCCCTGTCTAGACGGTATTATTTTTACTGGAGGTGGTCAGGTGATGTAATTTTCACTGGCATAATTCAGTGATTTTTATTCTGTGCAGAATGACGTTATTTGTAATTATTACAGGGCCCGTAGGAATAGGCTAATAGTTTAAGGACAAATAACCCACTGGTTTTCGCGAAACTCTTATATCCTTTTTAGCACCTAATTTTAGCACCGTCTGGATCACTAGTCTGTGCTTGATACAAATTACCATTACTGTGCATGGAACAAAGCTCCCATTTCGAATACTTAACAGCAAGGCGACATTTATGCAAGTTGTGTGATTTTACTATTGTTTTTGTCTGGCTTTAAATGTTGAACGCAGAGGTAGTGTGTAACGCGATTCCAAAAATGAAACGCCTCCCCAGATATTTGGGGCAATGATAGTGTAATTGATTTATTCCCTGCATTCAGTTGTGTTTGCCTCAACACAGGGTGGCATCCGAATACCCTCTATTTAAGATATTTATATATATCTATATAAGATATTTATAAGAGGTGACTGGTTTCATTATGGATTGCAACTGGGATGGACTGTTTTTCAGAGTAGGTTATCAGCTGTTCAGGTCTAACTTATTTTCCTCCTCTACCTGAATTCTGCAGAACCTCCGTCAGCAGATCCTGGAGCTGCTGGGTCCAATCTCCATGAACCACGGCGCTCACTTCATGGCGGCCATCGCCTACGTCTGGAATGAGAGGAAACAGATCAAGACTCCAGTCAGAAATAAGGTGGGTGTCATAAACCAAACACAGTGGATATCAAAAGTCTACCCACCCTTTCAAATCCTCTAGCTTTTATTGCCTTGAGGCCTTAATTGAAAACCCATTAAATCTGACTTTTTTTTCGCTTTCATTTGGATATAATAACCAACAAGGCCTACTAATTTCTGACAATGTGTTAAAAAGTATTAAAAAGGTAGCAAAGACAACAAATGTAATGTGTTATGACATCTCTTATCTTATTTAGTTCTACTTGAGTGCTTTCACTTTTATTACACTTCTCTATGCGGTTCTAACACTTGATCTTCTTGATATCTGTGTTTGTTTCACAGGTGATTCCCACAGCCAGTGAAGAACAGCTGCTGCTGGTTGAGCTGGTTCGTTCGGTGAGCGCCATGCGGACCGAGACTGTCATGCAGACTGTCAAAGAGGTCCTGAAGCAGCCGCCTGCCATCGCAAAGGAAAAGGTTGGTGTTTTAACTCGGAACATGTTCTTCTTCTAACAAAATATAGACACAAATCCCACGTTTTTCTTGCTGCTGGCAAGAGTACACCTGTCTTGTTACTGAAGTCCATTAGCCGAAATGGTTTCTTCCCCTCCCCCTTCCTCTTCAGCGAGAGACACTCCAGGGCTTTAACAGTGTTTCTGCCTGAGTATGATGATAAAAAATTCCCTATTCATACAACGTACCTTTTTCTTCATTTCTTTCTCCAACAGAAGCACCTCTCTTTGGAGGTCTGCATGCTGCAGTTCTTCTATGCCTACGTTCAGAGGTGAGATCACTGCTCATAGGATGTCGCTAGTCCTCTCAAAGTCATAAAAGTCCCATCATCCCATCATGGAAGAACCCTCTAAAACCCAAAGCTGTTCACTTTTGTGTTAATGTTCATGATTGTGCCCTCTTTTCTCCCTAGGATCCCTGTTTCCAGTTTGGTTGATAGCTGGCCGTCTCTGCTAGCGCTGCTGAAGGACTCTGTGCAGTTAGGACTACCTGCTCCTGGACAGTTCCTCATACTGGGGTTGGTGTCTTTTCCTCATCTCTTTCACATGGACACTGCCTCACAACCTTTATGGATTAACTTGTATGACTTCATCTTAAACTTCTCATCATCAGTGCGTGGATGTTAATGGGTTGCCCACAATGGACTGCTAGCTATGTAGATCTGAATGATTCAGTCACTAGAGACTACGCCTTTTCCCACTCCTGCAGTTACGTATTTAACACCTCTATTCATTTCTTTTTCCTCTTGTAAAGGGTTCTGAATGAGTTCATCTTGAAGAATCCTAATCTGGAGAGCAAGAAGGACCAGCGGGAACTGCAGGTAATTAACTGCCTTGACTCCCACTTAACTCTCAATTGTTTCCGTAATAATTTCTTTTGATGAGATTTTTCTTATCTTTTACTTCAGTATCATCTCAGCTACTATGCTATTTTCAGTCTTTTTACATCATCGTAATGATAAGTGGCACTTTATTACATGCTCTCTGGGTATATGGAGAGTAAACTGCAGTAAACTGATCTGACTAAACATTATTTCCTACTAAACAGACTGAACATTATTTCTGTATTCAGGATGTGACCCATAAAGTGGTGGAGGCCATCGGGACAATTGCAGGCTCCTCTCTGGAACAAACCACTTGGCTGAGGAGGAACCTGGAGGTCAAGGCCTCTCCTCAGATAGTTGTGGATGGAGCCAACCTGGAAGCCGATGTAGAAGGTGGGCTACTTACAGTACATCAACTTTTGCATGGACCTTATAATTGCACTGGAGAATGTGCCAATGTCATTGTCTATTGCTGTATATAAGCTAGTTTGACGCCTAACTTACCTGGCTCTACCTCTAACTTAAGGCATGACATCTGATGTATGTAAAAATAATCTGGATACAAGACACTAAAACAAGGTGTCAAAAGGAGCAGAGCACTTCTGTTCACATGCACTAGATGCACTAGAAGTTGAAAGAGCACTGTGAAGTGTAGCTACTCATGTTTTGCAGATAGCCTGCATGTTTCAGCATGGCAGCATGTTTTCTGCTGTGTACCCTCCACTAATGGTTGGTGTGTGTGTGTGTGTCTTTATAGATTTAATGCTCACAGTGATGGAGGCCTCCAGCTTCACTCCATCAGTGTACAGCGTTCACGCCCTCACACTGCTGGCCGAGGTAAAACACCAATGTGTCTGTAATTCAGCTCACTCCTTCTTGCACAACTCTTGTTTCTCTGTCCATCAGCCAGTGGCTCTGTCAGTTATTTCCATTGTTCTAGCAATGCTTCTTCATTATGTCTCGGCCTCAAGCTGCTCTCACTCACATCTACCAGCAATGTTTAGGCCTGTTTGCTTTTAGACACCGCTCTACAGTACACTAACACACTCCCACTGAGCTTCTTATAGCCGATTTACGACCACCTCCCTGCCTCTACTTCAATCATTATTAGCAAACCAATAAATCAATATGTTGGCGCTCAAAGGAGCTGGAGAATTGAATTCACTGGCCAGCCGCTCCCAGCGAGGCTGTTTTGGCTTAATGTGGATTGTGCAGCTATTGCCTGAGGTTCACTGCTGTTTGCAGCTCTTAGATTAATGGATTTATTCAAGGCAATGTATCAGAGGTTATGCTGCAATCCATATTGCCATAATGCTGTATATTTTGCTATTGGTGCAGTAATACTGTGCCCATATATCATTATCCAGCCAAGGAATCCAAGTAGAAAATGCATACTTAGAGATTAATAGCTAAAACACTTTCTAATGTCATTTTGGAAGCATGTTGCATAATGTTGCCATCCTTATTGAAAGAATGCTTCATTTATTTTTCAGGTGCTTGCTCATCTGCTGGACATGGTGTTCTACAGCGATGAGAAGGAGAGGGTAATCCCACTGCTGGTTAATATCATGCACTATGTAGTGCCCTACCTCCGCAACCACAGGTATGGATTAGCCTCTTTATATTTTGTGGAGATATCTTCTCTGATTAGAGTCGGATTCTAATGTTAACACTTTTACAGTTTATATTAATATCACAACAGTCAAACACCTTTTAACCTACAAATTGCACTCTGTGTAGCTTTTCAATTTAGAAAATAGTAAAGTATGAAGTCTAAACGTGTTGAAATGTCATGTCAAAGGAAAAAAATTGATGCTACATTAATCTTTTCATGTTAAGAAGAAAGATGAAGTGTACTGAATTGCCAAGTGTAAATATGAGCCATAGTTTAATATATGCGTGTTTTAAATGACAGAGTACTGTTTTCCGTCTCCCTGGCAGTGCTCACAACGCCCCCAGCTACCGGGCCTGTATCCAGCTGCTGAGCAGCCTGAGTGGGTACCAGTACACCCGCCGTGCCTGGAAGAAGGAGGCCTTCGACCTCTTCATGGACCACACCTTCTTCCAGATGGACTCCTCCTGCGTCAGCCAGTGAGTAGGAGAGGGAATTTGACCCTATGTGTGTGTGACCCCTTTTACACACGGTATTAACATGCTTCCATGGTGATTATAATTGGACAGAGCATAAACACATCAACTCCAGGTGTACGTGCACCCAAGATGCACTGAAGATCCAATCACCTAAACCAGTTACACATTATTGACAGCAAGATGTTAAAGGGATAGTTCACCCCAAGATGAAAATTCAGTTATTATTGGCTCAACCCCATTGTCAGGCGAAACTCCATTGAAGTTTGTAGGACCACCAAACACACAGCAAGTCTCAGCCTTATCCCAAACTGTTGAAGTTAGTGGGTCCAAAAGTCCAATATTTCCATCATGATCTCCAATGTTTTCCAAATACTTACAAATACGTAGATATAAATACATTTTAACACACAAATCCAACCAGGAAGTGCATTCAAATCAAGCTTGGATACTAACATACTCGTCCAAAATGGATTATCAAGACACTTGTTGACAGTCTGCGCTTTAGTGAGGGAAAGAGAAATAAGTTTTCAGGGTGTATACGAGAGATGCATTTTAAAGCCAGGTGTAAATATAATCTAGCCAAATCATATATAGACTCAATCTGGATACGATACACATGTCAATGCCAGGTGCATAGGGAGCCTGTGTCTGTTTATGTTTCTCCTTGGAATATTAGCCTATTTAACAGCAACATCATTTCCCTCATTTTTCAGCTGGAGAGCCATCATTGACCACTTGATGACCCATGACAAGACCACATTCAGAGACCTCATGAGTAAGCTTCAAGTTTCTTAATAAAGTTGATGTTACTGCTGGGTGCTGTTATAGACCATTTAACAAGTGATTGTATCCTAATTGATAATTATAGAGCGGTGCGTGTATAGTCCTTGCATGTCCAATCTCAGGGAAAATCAACTCTTAATATTACCATGCCTCACTGTTTGATCTCTACTAGTCTCTGTAACTTCCCTGTAAGTTATATACCTGTCGGAATGTATTTTACAATTTTACACACACATTTACAGTTTCACACATTTATTGCATTAGATGGTGGTTTTCAGCCATTTTTATACATTGAATAAAATGAAAGAAAAAAGCAACAAAGCAAGCACCAAAGTTGCCACTCCAGTGAAGTCTCTAGTACATCCAACCTAACATGCCAATGTGATATAGTAAAAGCCTGTTAAAAGCTAACAGGCTCATACTGTAGCAGACTGTAGTAACAGTCACCCTGGGTGTTTCCCTCCAGCCCGGGTGGCTGTAGCCCAGAGCAGCTCTCTGAGTCTGTTCACCAACCGAGACGCCGAGCTGGAGCAGAGGGCCATGCTGCTCAAACGCCTCGCCTTCACCATCTACAGCAGCGAGGTGGACCAGTACCAGAAATACCTGCCAGACATACAGGGTAATACACACTAATACACACACACACACACACACACACACACACACATATATTGTTTGCAGACATGCAGCAGCACTAAACGTCATCACTTTCAAATGGCTTCTACAGAGGCTTTTCAGTTAAGCAAATACCCTAGTGACCACACAGCTGTCACCATCTTGGAGGTTCATTGGAGAATTGGTTGTGCATAAATAATGCTTAAATATATAACAACCAGGCTAGAAAAAGAGAAATGCCTGAAAAAGATATGTGTCGTGGATGTGGATCCATAAAGTAATGTTAGAAGTAAAACTGAATAGTCTGATGATGTAGATTTGTTTCCAAATGTAGGTTACTGTGACACAGTAAACTGTCTTGTCTTTAGTCCTTGCCTCTACTCCGAAACACTCTGAGTTGTACTATAGCTTGAGAAGAAAATTTAACCTGAACGTTTAGTTGTGTTAGCTAGCTAACTAGCCAGCAGGCTAATGTAGCAAAGCAACCAGCGTTAATGTTAACATGAAACTAACTACCCATTACTGGCTACTAACCACATGACATTAGCTTGTGTGCAAATCAGACGTGTTAGCAACAGGACAGTGGTAGTTAGCTGACCAGATACCAAGATTAGCCAGCTAACAAGCTGGCTTTGTCTAAACACAATGTTGGATCAAAAAAGGATCACGTGTAACAGTGATGAAATGATCAGTTCCAGCGATTAAAATGCATAAAAAATTAACCAACACCATTTGATTCTGTTGAGACGGCTAAGTCATAAGTTTATAGGTTGCAAAGGTTGACAGAGGTTGTTCTCAGCCATTGTTGTCCAAAGTTTTGGACCTCCAATATGGCCGCAAGGCAGCTGAAAGCCCTGTATTCCACATGCTCACGAATTAGACATAGTAAGGTGTATTTTAACCTGCATATTTTACCACATGTTCACTGAGACGATACTTAAACTTTCTAATGTGTGTGTGTGTGTGTGTGTGTGTGTGTGTGTGTGTGTGTGTTCAGAGCGTCTGGTGGAGAGCCTGCGTCTGCCTCAGGTGCCCATCCTCCATGCTCAGGTGTTCCTGTTCTTCAGAGTGTTGCTGCTGCGCATGTCGCCTCAACACCTCACCTCGCTGTGGCCCACCATGATCACTGAACTGGTGAGAACTACAGACCCTCTCTCTCTCTCTCTCTCTCTCTCTCTCTCTCTCTCTCTCTCTCTCTGTCTCTCTCTCTCACTCTCTCTCACACACACATTCACTCGCTCACTCATTCATACATTTTGTCTTTCAGACACACACAAGCTGATAACCAGCTTTACTGCACTTCGTATTAGAAAAGCACAAAATATTGTGAGATGCTGTTTTCTATCCTCTTCTCTCTCCCTGTAGGTTCAGGTGTTTCTACTAATGGAGCAGGAGCTCACAGCAGATGAGGACATATCAAGGTAACTGATTGTAATTGATGTTAGCTCAAACTGTACATAGAGTCATTGCAGCAGCAGATAACAGGATATAGGTGAGAATACAGCAAAAAGAGAGTATTGAAGATACTACAAGTAATTATAACAAAGGAATGTATTGAGGGTAATATAACAAATAAAATAAAGATACAGCGTCTGCGTCTTACAGGTTAGCAGACGTTTGCAATTTGCAGATGTACAATTAACATTATATGCTGGCTGTGTGAAATGTGCATTGTTGGCTTTCCATATTATTAGATTTTCAGAGTGGATGTTCTAGAGTGCATCGCTAGCTGTTCACATTCAGTTGTACAGATGGAAAAACATATGCACAGAAATGTGTCCAGACATCCAGACAAATTTACACACAATCATGGGACTATTTTAAAATATTTTATGTATTCTGTCCATTCAGTTATATTCTTTATCCACTACTGTCCGTCTCTAGGACGTCAGGGCCGTCTGTAGCCGGGCTGGAGACCACCTACTCTGGAGGGAACGGCTTCTCCACCTCCTACAACAGCCAGCGCTGGCTCAACCTCTACCTGTCTGCCTGCAAGCTGCTGGACCTGGCCTTGGCCCTGCCCTCCGAGAGCCTGCCTCAGTTCCAGATGTCAGTACAAACAAGCCCGGGTTATAATAGACTGTGTATGTGAAAGGGTTGGGTGATTGGAAGAATACACCTGGGATCGGCAATGGCCTTAATCCACCGCCGGTGGAAAGTCTCTTGCCAAATTAAATTCCCTTGAACTTTGGTAATTTAAAATCTAGTGCAAGACAATCAAATAGGGAAGTACACCCAGGCACAAAAATTCTGCTCAAGTTGATTTAAAATGTATTTTGAGCCGGCACACAAGGTACCTTAAACACAGCTGATATTTCCCAGAGCCTTCCTCAGGGTTTACTGGTTTTGTCCCATTCGAGTGCCTTATGCTGCTGCTTCCTAGTGGGAATGCACGGCGATAAGTCGACTCGCCTACGCTTAGAGGAATCGCCCAACCCTAACATGTGGCAGTACATAAGTGACTATGGAGTGTATTTGAATGTATGAATGAATAAGGTATTTGGATATCACTTATTTAATGCTTTACTGACTTGTTAAATGCAGGTAAAAAATGTGTGTGTCCTGCCTCATTACCAGGTACCGCTGGGCCTTCATCCCCGAGGCGTCAGACGATTCAGGCCTGGAAGTGAGACGGCAGGGGACACACCAGAGAGAGTTTAAGCCCTACGTGGTTCGACTGGCCAAGTTGCTGAGGAAACGAGCCAAGGTATTTCACTCTGCCTCTGTCTGCAGTAATAAGCACGCAGTTATGAAACGATGGAGACAAATGAGTCGATTTTTCATAGCGTATGCTCAGGGCAAGGCTCATTAACTGTCCACCTCTACAGTGGAACCTGATCCCAAAATCTGGGGAGGGCCCCTTAATCTAGATTCCTCAAACAGATTTTGAGACCTCTTTGTTTTGCTCTATGGTTTGTCGACTTCCTAAACTTCTTCTTCCCTCTCTTCCTTCCTAAACAGAGGGTAGAATAAACCCAGCTTCTAAGTCTTGGATATTTCATAGATTAAATGAAACTTTAATGATCCCTGTTTGGAATTTGGGTCATTACAGCAGCAGAGAATGTTGTCTGTCCAGCTAACTTAGTTAAAGACACACTGTTATACAGCAAATTTAGTTGAAGATGCAATATACTGTATATACTGTATATACAGTATATATATATATATATATATATATACTGTATATACTGTATATACAGTATATATATATATATATATATATATATATATATATATATATATATATATATATATATATATATATATATATATAGACTATAATATAGCTAAATACATACCCTGTGGCATCAGTGCAAGCTTAAATCAATGATTGTAGTCTAAAGAAAACATACAGTGGGGTTTCTTGAAATTTTGCATTGTCCAGCATTGATACTAAGAATGTAATACTTGGGGTGGGGGTGTTTGCTTGTCTCCCAAGGCGGATGTTGTGGGAAGGTTCAAGCCCCCATGAAGCCATACCTGTCTAGGTTTCCTTGCACAAGATACTTAACCCCTACCTGCTCCAGGGACACCACACTAGCTGGCTGACCCTTTACCCAACCAGAGAGCGAAAAGAGAATTTCCCCCTTGGAGGACGAATAACATAGAAAATATCAAAAATCAAATGATTTATTGTTAATTTCCCCCCTCCCACAGAAAAACCCAGAGGAGGACTGCTCCAGCCGAACCCTGTCCTGGGAGCCGGGCCACCTGCTGCTGACCCTCTACGTGATCCGCAGCATGGAGCAGCTCCTGCCCTTCTTCAACCTGCTCAGCCAGGTCTTCAACAGTAAGGCCAGCAGCCGCTCAGGTCCCGCCTACGCCCACACCCCCGGAGACGCCCCCTTCCCCAGCCACAAGGACGGCCACAAGCTGGAGAGCCAGAAAGTGTTCTGGAGCCGAGCTCGGCAGAACATCGAGGAGATGGTGGAGAAAGACTTTCTAGAGGGCCTTATCAAGACGTGAGGACACAACAAGGGGAGGGACAGGGGATGAACGGGGGATAAATGATCAACACTAGTGAAAAACCTCAACTTGTATATGAAAAAAATAAGGGAATATTAATGGGGAACTTAAAAAACAGAATCAAGTTTGTACATTTTTTTTGTATTTATAATGACTATTTTACTTTTCAAATTCTATTCTATTTAATTTTAATTATTTGTATATATGGAGCAGCTTTGATGACTGATCCTTAACATTTCGTGTGAGTCCTTCGGGACAAAGTGAAGATGCTGTGCCATTCCATATCGATGTGACTTAATAAATAAAGACTTCATGACATGTCTTCATGACATTTAAAATGCATTCATGCCACTTGTGCCTTAGACTACATGAGGCCTCGCAACTTGGACTCCTTGAGATTTTGCAACTTGGACTTACATGCAAAACAATATGGAGGTATTTGTTAATGATTCAAACCGATGAACCCTCATTAATTAACCAGTCATCGGTGTTCCTACAGGGATGGAGGGAATATTGCCTGGGGCCTCGGACTACCAAGGGCCTCAAAAGCCCCAGGTGCACATGTAGATAAATTCATAATTTAATTTTACCTTTAATAGTTGTGCATTGAGCATTTTTTTTGGATGGTTTGCCTAACCTATCTGATGGGGTGGACATGTGACTGGGTGGGTATTTTGCAGGGCAGATGCACAATGAACAGTACAGTACAGTACAGGGTCAAATGATGACTACTGGCAGTGTGGGAAGAGGTTATGAATTATTGGTATGAATCATAGATTGTACAAGGTATGAACTCGACAAAAAGAGCTTCATGGCACATTGGTGAAGCTGGTGCTGTTCCTTCTGGCAAGGCACGAATGCAGATCAGATCAGCACCATGGACAGCGACAAACCTTACAGCCTTGATTTGCACACATACTGACCCATTGACTTGTGAAGATTAAAGAGGGTGTCTTATAGGAAATTACATTTTCCTCTATTTATATACTTGAAGATGAAGATGTTTAATGAAGCTGTTAAAATTACATTTTGTTTGAGTGACTACATTTAAAGTTATTGCACCATCCATTTTTACAGGCAGTTTCAGACTAACTCCATTCAACACATCACAACTGGACTTGGTCTTCATTGGCTCCTCTCACTAAACAATATTGATAAAATTCTTCCAATCAGGCCAGTTTGCAGCATTTGAAGTGGAAAGCCTCCAGTCAGTTGGTTCACCTCGTTTAAATTAGAGGAGCTGCTGTTGTCGGCCAAACGGGGCCCAGTATGTGACTGCTCTGCCTTTAATATTCAAATCCATTCAATAAATACCCTTTTAACTGAACTACATTTATTTGCAAAACAACAAGAACATTATTCTTCTTATCCTGAGCCATAGTAGGCCTACATTTGAAAACAAAATCATGAAAACAGAATAATATGGCAAATGGGACCTTTAGAGAAACTAAAATTCTCTGGTAAATATGGCCAAGATTTGTCTGAACTGAGCTTTAAATGAAGCCCCATGAAGCTGTAAAATGACCTTCATAGCACGGCAGCAGCATGAGAGACACCACGCATGGCTATGGAATAGGTTCATTAACCCTGCTCGTCTTAACCCATCAGCAGCCTGCTTGGCCGTTCTCGTCCCCTTGCAGATCTCGCGATGAGTGGAGAGGCAGGCTGCAGCAGCAGGGTTGGTACTATCGCGTCACCTGACTCATAGGAGGGGGCGGGGTGAGATTAAACAATATAAATAAATTAATAAATAAATAAACAAGAGGATGCAAATCCTCTGAAAACCGCCACCATCCACCGACCCGGTTTGAAGCGAGCATCGCCGGTGGTTGCAGGCTGTCGGTGGGCCGCAGAGAGGACGAGTCCAGGTGGAGGAGGAGGAAAACCGCTGCTGGATGGGGGATGATGCCAGCCAGGCGCTGATGTTCCGCTGCACTCCCCGCTGAAAAGCCAGGGACTGTCGGACTGGTGAGGATTATCCAGGAGGCTGGAGGAAGACTGGGGGGGGAGAGGCATCGACGAGCATCATCCGGACCGGACCGTTTTGTAAGGGAGGCTGTCCGAGAAATAAGGCGTTACAGTAAGATATAGATGCTATTTAATCGGGGGATAAAGGAAAAACGAGCGAAATTAAAGCCCGCAATAGGATCCTGCAGTAAGATAATTTGCGCTCATTTACCCACGAGATTTTTTTCCAAAGAAAGGATAACACTGGCCTTGTCGCTCCAGGGAAAAAGTCAGTTCATGATTGTTCCAGAAACCGACAAGGTGCAGATCCCATATAACTGAGTGGGAATCAGCAGCATTTCCAGTATTACTAGAGAGACTCATGTCGCCCTGATCGATTCTAATTCCATAGAAAGTGGGCTGTTCCATATTAAATCCAGGTTGTGGGCATTTATTTATTTATTTTTTTCTAGCAGTAGTGGTTATCTCTGTCTCCTAGCGTTTACGAGGGCAGCTGGGATCACTGAGGCTGGTCGATCATTTTGGGAGGGGGGGTAGGACCGGATTGGACGCGTGATTCTCGAGGTTGGACTCCACAGAGAGAAGATGTCGGGCCAGACGCTGACGGACCGCATCGCCGCGGCGCAGTACAGCCTGACGGGATCCGAGGTGTCCCGGGCTGTGTGTAAATCCACCACACATGAACAGACAGCCCCCAAGAAAAAGCACCTGGAATGTGAGTAAAGGACCCATCTATCTATCTATCTATCTATCTATCTATCTATCTGTCTGTGTCCTTCCCACCCTCCATCCATCCTCCCTCTATCATTTACAACTAGGCCACGCACCAAAGCCATGATGGTTGCCTCCCCCATCCATTCCTCTGTGTGTATGTGTGTGTGTGTGTGTGTGTGTGTGTGTAATGGTCGCTCTGACATGCTCTTAGAGATCCAGGTTCTTCAGTGTGTGCCTCTCTCTCACACAACAACACATTATGCTTGATTTAGACTATAATTGGAAGAGCCAAACCAATTACTGAATTACAGTAGGACTTCTTCCCCTGATGTGCTTGGCAGAGGAGCATATGCATGGAAACAGAGGGAAGCCATGATTTAAACCAGATAGTTGTTGGTCCCACTGACAGTAGATTCTTGCTTCCCCCTCCTCTCCCCTCCCTCTCTCCCAGGTTTAGGCATAGGTATACTGAATAATGAATTCCTGCCCCAGTGCTGCTCCAGTGCTGGTGAATGCATAATTGAAAAGGTCAAAGGTGGTGTTGTTACTACTACAAACACAGACCCTTTGCCCCACAACCCCCCCACCCCCCCCACCCTCTATGGTGGCACAAAAGGTGGTCAGGCACTGTCAGATTCTATCCTTGATTTATTGCTTTGTACAAACAGGGGAGCGAGGTTGTGTGTGGGGAGTTCCCTGAATCTGATATTGATGCCCGTTTCCATCTCTGAAAAGAAATGAATAATATATAATAACATAAAAATATGTCCTGGGAAAAGGCATAATGCAGCGAACTGGGGGGGCATTTATTTATCACTACGCAGGATTTGATGCTGCAATCCTTTCTGCCATAATCCAGGGTGAGCGTTCGTACAGAAGCCCAAATGGTGACTGTTGAGGACTTTAGGCTATGCCATCATAAATCTAGCAGGACCACTGGGAAAGCTGCACAGCGAACCTGCCAGTGTTCATTTTTCTCTGAGACTGTAAAAATCAACACTGTGCCAACACTTCCATAAACACTATGTCATAAACACTACATCAGAGTTACTTTAACACTTTGAGATCGTTTTTAACAGCTGCCTCAGAGTCATATCAGCTCTATGAGTGGACAAACAACTCTCCATTCAAAACACTCCACGTCAAATAATTGTCATTTGCTGAGTAGAGATGCTTGAAAACTAGACGGGCCTCCAAAATGGATGCTTGGGGGATTTCCTATGGGTATGAGTGTGATGTTTCTTGAAATCTTATAATGGGTCTAGATTTCCTAATTGCTCCCCTATGTGTGTGTACATGTTCCTGTACATTTTAGATGGTATGCAACATGTCACTGTGATGTACCAGGCTTTCCATAGACTCCCTACAATCAGTAATACCCCACCACCGAATCACTTAAATCCTTTGACCTTTCCTTTACATCCCATTGTCACTGGTTGCAGGTGGCCTCTGGTCTCACATCCCTCTAAGGACTTTTGACAATTAGGCCAATGGAGGCTCATGAATACAGCCTGATAAGACCAGCAGTCCACCGTGAGACCAGATGACGAGAGCCATTGTAGCGTCTGTAGAGGTTTTATTGCATCAATGTAAAAACAGAGAAAATGACAGTGGCAAGCAGAACTCGAACCCAGCGGGACAAATCAATCAGCTCAGTCTGTCACCTGGCGTCCAAAATAAAAAATATTTATGACCCGCGTTAAATCATCACACAACAGATTGGAAAGCTCACCCACTTGCCAAAGATGTGTCAGCATTCTTTTGACGTCTCTCAGTGCTGAGTAAACATTGCCCTCCACATATACAGTACAGTACAGTAGCTGGTCGCTCTTGCTTAACATCATTGGTCTGTCAGAATGAACTTGTAGCATGCAAACCCCCTCTAGCTCCTATTGGTTTCTGATGTAAGGAAATCCTCTAATTCTATGGATGGGACAGCCTCTTAAATTCAGCCAGAAATCCTCTCTGACCAACTAGCAATATATCCAAGCAATATCATGCTGAAAGCTTGATTGTCACCAACAAATGTTTACTGCACTTACAGAGGGCTCAGCCTTCAACTAAGGATAAAAAGCATCCAACTGAACCAAGAACTCCTGGTTTTGTTAATATTTGACTTGTTTCCTTCTTGTCGATGCAACTCCAAACCTTATCATTTCATAATGACCGTAACAATGGAAGGATTAAGACATTGCATTATCATAAGTACTACTTATAGGGATGTCTCGGTGTGAGACGTCCCTAGATGTGTCCATGGTCTAGAAAATAATCTCTTATGGATTGTTACCACTGACAGCCAACTGTTTCCTGGTCTGTTGCTCTGCTGATCTGGTTCAAGTGACGTCCAGAGAGCAGCAGGGCAGTAAGCTCCTCATGCTAGGGCCCTAAAGCCCCAGACACAGAGATACAGAGAGAAAAACCAAATCAGAGAGTTGTGCATTTGGACTGCATCAGGCCCCCTGTCCTCTTTGAGGACCAATGACAGCAGGAATAGATATGTTGGGGAAGTCTGGACTCCAGGTAGGATGTGTCAGAATGTGTCAGGGTTCAATTCTCCTTTGTAATTTTGCAGGCCATCATTTTATACAAACATCTGTCTTTTAAAATACTGGGTGAAGTGTAATTATCCTCTAATGGAGATAGCCTGTATCTGTTAGATGGGAGTGGAGGTTACCTAAAGGTTCAAGATGATGGATTATGACCAAATGGTTGGTGTCTCGAATCCACAAACTGCTGGCTGGAAACATGGAAAGGTTTAAAGAAAAACATAGTAATTGAAAGTAATAGGGCAATAACAGATATGATGTGTCTCTGTGCAATATATTTAAAATGAGTAAACGAGCTTTAAGAAGCTTGGCAAGAAATTGGAGACACATTAGCCTCCATGACAGATGAGCGTGATACTGATCGGAAGTGCTGTAAACTCTTAAAAGCTTAGAGCTCAAGCAGCAGCACAGATTGATGCCACATTCACCGTTCCTGACGCCACTCGCTTGACTGGCACTCCACATGGCCTGTGTGCGTCTAACAGCAGGCTCCTGAAATCTTAGAGCTGCACTGGCTGTGTGTGTGAGTGTGTCTGTGTGTCTGTGTGTCTGTGTACATGCATGGACGACTGCACATACACGCACGGGTGTGTGTACGCCAAGTGCCTTTGGCAAGATCCCAATGAGAGGAGCTGAAAGAAGATCCATTTGAGAGTGTGTTCTGTATGGGAGCTGCACGGTGCTGAAGAGGAGGTCCAGCTGTGAGTCAAACGCCTCCGGTTCAGCCTGGCTGGCCAAGTCTTCAGCAGGTTTACACACCACCACAGGAGCAGAATGCTGAGTTACAGAGGTCACTTAAAGGTGCTGCATGTAGCATTTTAACAAAAATATATCATTAGCACATTCATTTTGATGTAATTACTATAAACAAATGAGACCATTGCTGAGAAGATTGGCAGCCTCTACCAGCCTCTACACTGAATTTTACATTGTGTGTCATCGGGTTTGGTGGGAAATCTAATAGATTACTTTACAGCACAAAACACAAAGAGGGCGCTGTTCTTCCAGGGCAAATAGCTAAATTTCTCAGAGTTTCTGGCAACAGCAGATGGTGGAAGGAGTGAAAGGCCGATGGAAAAATCACTTCCAACATGATTATCCTCTTCAGTAAAGACAAACACACCAGACAAGGAGAGGGGGAATAAGTAGCAGCATCCTCTTTGCAACAGGAAGCAAAGGGGTTTATGGGAAATGTGGTTTTAATTTTAAGAAATAATACCACTGGTGTGAGATAGAGGCTACCAATCATCTCAACCATGGTCTCTCTCAGTTTATGGTAAATATACCAAGGTATCACAATTAATTTGACAATGACATCTTGATGTGTAAAAATACTACATGGAACACCTTTCAATTCACTTTTCTGGGAATAATTAAATCCTTTCTCCAAGTCAAGAGCAAGCGTTTGAATTATCTAATTATCTCATTTGGTAGTACGACCATCTGCCACGCTGGCAGGCACAGGGCCATGGGTTCAAGATAGAGTTGGGAGTCACACTCCAAAGCCATGTTCACTGCTAGCAGGAATGACGCCTGTAGAAGTGTTGCTGTAGCCTTGATCAGTCACATGGTTGAGCCCAGCTCTCCTGCTAGGGGTCGTCATTATGTGTCTTTGCTTGTAAGGTGGGTTTATAGCGGCCATGTTAATATTCTGAACTGCTCTTCCCAAAACAACCTAGTGTGAGATCATCTCAGCTCTATTACAAGCTGATGGAAACAGATAAACTTACCACTATGATGGTTTTAATAAAGCTGACCCTGGTCTCTTTGGCGTTTTGCTGCCTTCATGTACTGTCAGAAATATTGGAATTACGAGAGAGAATGGAAGCTGTACACTGGTGGCAGAATAGGGGGGGCCATGGGACTTTTGCCCCACCTACATAAGCCCTCATTTTAAAGGATAATGTTAAACCGCTGTGGTTCTGTCTGGATGGATTGGACTGGATGGATTACACAACAACTTTTGGCTAATGAATCAATTAAAGCATCAGTTACATGCCTGGTGCACACATTCTCCCCTTCATTCTGCTGCTGCAGCACAAAGCAGCTCCCGGCCGCTTGTTGTCTAAATTGAAAAAGCAGCCACCAAATGACTAGTTTTATTATAGCGTCTATTTTGTTATTATTTCCAACTAGAAGCAATTGAAGTCGTATTTACTTTTTTTCCGGACTCAGAAGTAGGAGTTTACAAGGAGCGCTTCAAGGTAGCATTTCTCTGGTTTGGTCAGGATAGCTGCTTTCCAGTCTGAATCCAAAGGCCTCGAGTGCAGATCAGAGGACATGCAGGGCGGCCGTGGCCCAGAGGGAGACAGCTAGTGAACTACAGTAACAGGGTTTGGGTGTCTGCCAAATTAAGATGGCTTTGTTTCCAAAGACTGGCCCCCACCACCCCTAGTGCTCCTAATAGCCTCCATCTTTATCTGCTACTTGTGTTGCCCCAACCTCTTAATCCTCCTGCTATGTGGGAGTTATGAAAGGTTTATGGAGTTGAAGGCCATAATGATTTTCGTTGACAATGTCTGACATTCTCTCTCTCTCTCTCTCTCTCTCTCTCTCTCTCTCTCTCTCTCTCTGCACACAAACTTTAAACCCAGACAATGTTCATAACTGTGACCTTGTTTCTGATTAACCGTTATGGCTGATACTGTGTGTGTGTTGCATTAATTATCACCAGCTCTGCTGCTGTTCTAAATCCGCAGTCACTCCAATTAACAGGTTTCCTAAGAGGAGATGCATTCATGCTCTGCTTATAGCTAATGGAGGATACATGTCTGCTGTGTGTGTGTGTGTGTGTGTGTGTGTGTGTGTACGTGCACAGGAGGGTAAGAGGTGAGAAACATAAACAACATGCTGTGTCCCCTTTGGCTGCTACGGTGCTGTTACCACAACATGAGTCACCATCAATGTGTTATCATGTTTGAGAGGCAGACAGTGTCATTTGGAGAGGGGGCTGGTCCTCTCATGTCTGTCTCAAGGGCCTCGTGTGTTCGTGTACATGTTTAGTGCATATAAACTGTTAAATATTGTATTTAATACCATTCCGTCTGGTGTACAATAACATCATTATGCAATATCTTGTGTTCTGCATCTTGTAACATGTAGTTTGTGTGAAACCCAGTTGAATTCTAGGTGTTAGCCCATCTGTCTCTCCATTGTTTTGGTGTTACTCCAAAATACAATTAAATTATTAACAAAAGTCTGAATTAGAACATGGATGTGAAGCTATGTGTGTCTATACCGTAACACTGAGTAATACAGAATCAGAAAAATACACAAATAGATTCTCTGACAGCACTGGACAAAGATACAGTGTGTGTACTTGCAGTGGTATGCATGTGAGAGTCAGTATAAAGGGTGTGTGTGCACATCTCTGCATGTATGTGTGTGTGTGTGTAAGTGTGCATGCGCCAGAGAAGGACAGCGCGACTGAGCAGGGAGGAGCACCTTCCAGGCTTTCTGAACGTTTTCAATTTCTCTCTATTTCCCATTTTCACCGCTCCCTTCCTCTGCCTCTCCCACTACATCTTTCCGCCCATTCCTCCCACCCCCGTTTCTCTTTCTTCCACGGTGCCTTATAATGATTCTACGCTGTGCTAGCTTAGCGGCGAGTTGCAGTGCTCAGTGAAAAGAGAGGGTGGTAAAGGGAGGTTCGGTAAGACGGCTCAGCACGAGCTGCAGTGCCGATCTCACGACGGGTATTCTTGAAAGCCACAGACTGCCTCTCTAATGTCTAGCACTGTGTGGGAGGTGGACTTTCCTCCCAGCGATGTGTGTCCAGATTAATGAGCCGGGGCCAGGAACACCCATAAAGCTACTATGAGACCCTTATCTACTCTAAACCTCAGCAGTCACTTTAAACTGATTGTCTCCATACTTCCCACCTCCTCCCATGCCGCTTCTTTTTCCCATGATCTTTGGAGGTTGCAATGCCCTTGAGCCTGCTAGTCCAGTGAAAATAACGTTAATGTTACTGTACAGCATATGCATGAATGGAACTACACTGCAGCTCTGCATTTCCCATCCCACTGTCAAGAGAAATGTGTCTGATCTATGTTGTTTTAGGGATGCAGCATCTTTAAGTCAGTAGATGTGCGCCCAGCGATGCTCAATTTTATCGGTGTTTCTCTGGGAGGATGTACTGGAGAGAAATGGCCAGAATGTACCAGAGGTTTGCTTTACCCAGTCCAGTAAGCGGGTAAACAGTTGCTTGTCCCATTATGCAGGTAAGCGGCAGCCTGCCCAGCGGCACACAGCAGTAAAGGGCCATGTCTACACCCAGGCTGGGTATCAATAATGCAGGAAGGCTTGGGTTTCCTGCTGTTTTATTGCCCTGTCTGACTGCTGAGCTCTGCCTCAGGACCAGGCCAAGCATTAAGAGACTGTGGTGCCATGAAGAAGTGTTCCCCTACTGACTGATTTTCTACTGCATTTAGTCGTGAAACGAAATATTATCACATCTTATAACAAAGCCGTTGCCACCGGAAACCACCAGATAAAATAAATTATAAACATCCAATGACTCTGTGGGAAAGACTAGTCGCCCCCTTTGACTCATGTAAGTGGTTTCGCCACCTTTAGCAGTAATAACTGCAACCAAACGGTTCCAATAGTCTTTCACAGTGCCATGGAGGAACTGCTTCAACTCTTTTGGGCTTCAGGTCTTCCCTCAACATCTCAATGGAGTTTAACTCTCCCAAAACTTTAAATTCCTTGTTCTTCAGCCATTCTGATGTAGACTTGTGAGTTCCAGATTGTGGACTTGTTGCACCCAGCAAGCACCCAGCTGTGTGTCAGCTTCAGCTCACGGACAGCTGGTCTGCCAAAACGGAATTCATGGTTCCTTTAATGAAGGCAATTTGTCCAGGTGCTGATGCAGCAAAGCATCCCCAAACTATGACACGATTGCCAACAGGTTGTGGTAGCGTCACTGTGGAATGCTGTGTTTCCTTTTCACCAGACTTAACGGGGCCCATGCTGGCCAAAAGGTTTAGGTTTTGACTCTACTGTCCATTTAAGATATTGTTTTCCAGAAATTCCGAGGATCATGCAGATGCTTCTTGGCAAACGTGAGATGAGCATGCATGTATTTCTTACTTAGCAGTAGTTTCTGCCTTGTTACACTGCCATGAATCCCATTTTTCCCCAGTGTCTTTCAGATGGTGGTAGTCATGAACATTTACTGTTACCAAGGAAAGCGATTACTGTAGATCCCTGGATGTTGATCTAGGGTTTCTTTGCTGTGATTTCATGCCTCGCTCTTGCAGAGATTTTGGCAGTATAGTTACTCCTTTGTCTCTGTGGTTCATTGGAGCTCCGGAAGCTTAGGAATTGCTTTGGAAGTTTTTGAAGATGGGAATCAACACGTTTTTTTTTGTAGGCCTTCAGGAATTTATTTTGATTGTGGCATGATATACCTCTAGTACCTATGAGCTTCACTCTGCTGCTAAGGGCCAAAGCTGGTCAAATTTCTGTTGGGCAGAGCTGGCCCAAATTGGCCTGGATGTTTGCCAAAGTATTCAAACTGCTGGCTCTAATTTGCCTTTAAATGGGTTGAGTTGAGAGGCAAATACCTTTTTACACCTGTAGAGTGCATGTTTTTTTTTTTTTTACCTTGCATACCAAATAAATTAGAGAAGCAACTGTGGTGTCTCCCAGACTTTCTCTACTTCTCATCTACTACAATCCACAAAAAGATCTGACCAAACTCAATGCTGCAAAATGTGCAAATACGTAGATTTCACTGTACTGTATCACCTCTCAGGCCCAGCACCTACTGTACACACTTACAAATCTTTTTTTGACAGAGAAAGTCCAACAACCATTAACTCTCTTGGCTCTATAATTAGGCTCAACATACAGGGAGGACATCTGTCTCTTCCCTGGGAGTAGAACTAGCACCTAACCAGAGATATACAAGCCAGACACAAGCTAAGGATTTGCTATTCAGACAGGGAAGAGCCACAGCCTCAGGGGAGGTGAACTGCTAATAAGGGACCCAGGGATCTCGGGATGACAAGTGAATGTACACAGGCAGGGATGGCAGACCGATGATGCACAGGATAGATATATCGACAGCACTTAGGATTTTTTGTGGGAGGGAGCAAAGGTAGTTAGCAGATACGGGAGCTGTGGGTAAGGGGAAGGACAATTAAAGTAATTAAAGATTGATCGTTGAACACAGCAGGCAAAAGCAGACTGGTTCTCAGGGAAAAAAGATTTATTGAAAGCCTGTTTGGGTGCTCCGTTAAGTGATGAATGAGGATAGAGGGGTGTACATTAGGTTGGTAATGGAGTAAAGAAGGATTCGGAGGGCAGATCAAGTAGGTTCACCTTCAGACTTAAAGTAATAATCAAGCAATATTTTCATGTAAATAAATGTCCATTTTGCTACTCTAAAGAGCGCCACCTACAGAAACTCAAACTTCATCAACAGGAAATCCAAGAAAGAAGACGTCACAGTACTGGACACACTGTTTGATTGACAGGTGATCTCTGGGAAGTGCAGTGCAGAAACACCACAGTAATGAGGCTGAGCACCAAAGATGGAGACAAAGAAAAAAAGGAAAACAGGGATTAGCACTTCAAAATCATGAGATCTTTCATGACGTTTATAAGCTATCTCAGACTATTTTTGGTTTCCACAAATGAACCTGTTAACTTGAAGTTGTGAAGGTTAGGACAATGCAAACGAGTGAAAAGTCACTTCTATATGAAGAAGCTGCTATCTATGTCCAGCAGCAACAGCAGTAGCATTGTGTGGGATGCCAGCTTTTTCCTCGGATGTCTCTTCCAGCCTCCACAGCGTCTGGATCCCGATGGCTTCCTCTTTGCTTGGCTGTCACATTGGTACTCTGCTACGCTGGCCCACAATGCTTTCTGGGTATTTTTTTTTTCCCTGTGCGTTGCTTGGGGGGTGGGGGGGAAGAGGAGCTATAAATAAACACAGTGCTTTCATGGTCCATTCATGTGCAGTCCAACAAAGCCTCACTCACGCTGCATGGCTTCTACTGGAGCTGCATTCTCACATAGAGATGGTGGTCGCATGAGTCACCTGCTCAACAATATGGATCTATATGGAATATGAGATTAAATTCATCCGTTTCTCACTATGGAAAATAACAGATCTACATTTTAACAGGGAATAAATTAGTTTGCACAGAGGTTACAGGAAAGGTATTCAATTAGTATTTATATTAATTCAGTGCTGAATTGAGTGTTGAATCTACTTTCTACTGTTCCATGAGGTGTGTTGCTGCAGTATTATGGCTGACATGACTCATATACAGCCGGCATTGGCTAGATGACCCCTATCAGTTTGCTGCTGTGGGAGTTTGCACCTGTGAAAATGATTTCAAAGGAATTTTACTGCATCCTTGATGCCACAGAAAAATATGAGCACTAGTTGCCAGGGAAACCACCTTGGCATATCCCCATTGGTATTCATTGGTACTCTGGTAAAAACCCATCTGTGAGATATGTGATGTATGTGTGTGTGTGTGTGCGTGCAGGCTTGTGTGTATGCTTGCAGCGTGTCTTGTGGTGCATGCATGCTTGGCAGTTTGCCTCCAGTTTTACTCTTTTCAAACCCAGTGGCTTTGATATCAGTTACATGTATTGATGTGTTATAGTGCGCAATTTGAAACCAGAGTCCTGTCAATTCTGTGTTGGGTGTGGCGGACACCGCAGGGCATTCTGATATGCTATTCAGTTACAGTGATCTGACACCATGTAGGTCAATAGAGCACATATGAGTCCTAAGTGTGCACAGTAGAGCATGCAGAGTATGTCAGAAAGAGACCACTGGGTCACTAGCCAAATCCACCCGAAAACACTATTAAAAAACAGCTATTGCGATGTACCTTGCATTTCTGGGCCCTATTTGTTGTTTGGTGGTGTATTCCTTATGTGTCCTTATTCCTGTGCATAACTATATTTCCTGCGAAGCAATTTTTCTGCCGTCTAAAACATCAACAGTAAACATCAGGTTTTGGTGTCAGTCCCTCAAAGAGCAAGAGCTTCTTTCTAGACTCACCGTTTTGCACCGACTTCAACAATCATATAGGGAGAAATCTATCGTAGAAGAGGCAGAGAGACCAAGAGAGGCTCAATAGACCAGAATGCAATGCAGGACAGGACCATGATCATAGACACAGCCATCATTCACAAACTAGCCTACTTGACTAGCCAGCTAACAGGTGATGCCCATACACCCACCTGTGATTGAAAGCAACAAGTTCACGCCCCTTCTCTGAGGGTTGTGGAAAGGCATTCTGGGAAACATAGGAATAATAGGAAGACGAGGCAGATTTAGGGAAAGTGGGTACACCAATACAACACAAAATAACCCCTGGAATGGAGAGCACAGATTGATGATATATAACAGTGTAACGGTATCTGACGCGGGAGTTTTCAAGACTTTTCCAGTGATCCCATGGGACACATTCATGGATATTCCAACTGGAAATGTGTCTGAAAGTGAAAGATGGAACATTTACGTACCGTAGGTAAGGTGAAAGTCTGCAGTCCTGTTATGTCTTGATAATATCCTTTTGCCATGGTGAGGAGAAAGGGTGAGGATAGCTGCTGTTAAAAAATACCATGCCTGACAAAATACTGAAGTACCTTTGAACAAGGCACTGCACTGAGGCTGACCATGCGCTTCGACCTCTCTGATGAAATGCATATCCTTTATGTAGGGGCCTATGCATGTATGTGTATCTAGGAGAGATATGCCACGTGACACATTTCAACTAGCTCAACATGGCCAAGAAACCTCAATTCTGTTTGTTTATTCCAACCACTGATGAGAGCTTCTGTCTCAGATTTAGCATGAAAGAGGCAGTGGCTCTCTCCAGTGTCAGATTGTGGCATGTATGCAGCTTAATGTGAGTTCAGTTTGGGAAAATATTACCTGTCTTTTCATGCGGAACAGCAGATTGTGCATAATCTTGGTTTTTGAGTCAGCTTTGCTGCTTGTCAGAAAGTATGGTGATAAATGGTGATACATGGTTGCATTATGAAGCATTGGTTGTGTATGTGTGTGTGTGTGTGTGTGTATGTGTGTGTGTGTGTGTGTGTGTTTCTGTGACTGGTCATGGGTGTCTTTCATACAGACAGGTGTCTTTCTGTCTTCTTGTCATCTCCCCCCTATCATTTTACAGTCACACACACACACACACACACACACACACACCATAGAGGATGCGAACATGTCAGACCCATGATGCTGCTCTCCTCTACTCGCACCACTGCACAATGACGCCTCAGGTGCTGTGGCTCTAAAATAGAGCAGAGGGAGTGTGTGTGTGTGTGTGTGTGTGTGTGTGTGTGTGTGTGTGAGTGTATAATGTAGTAGAATAGTGTAGAGGCTTTTGTAATCCTCATGTCATGAATAACCTTGTATAGCAGCTAAAAATTCACAGGCTTTAACTGAAGGACATTATCTGCACATACTGTACTTTCATTGAGGAATAGAAATAGAAATACAACATCATAATAATCTAATAAATTATGAAATGTTGTAAAAGACTATTAGCCTAATGTTTTGGCTACTAAGACTTTGTGGCTTAGTCTAATTATCTCTTATCATCATTATTATTATTATGTTATATTCTATTACATATCTTGTTAAAGGTGCTGTGTGTAGCATTTTTAAATATCAAAATATCATTGTCAAATAATAATACCTTGGTATAATGACATTGAACAGATTTTGGAGACAAGACGATTTTGGAGACGATCAGTATCCCCATTGAAGACCACATTTCCCATAAACCCTGTTGCCACTTGTCCCCCCCACCCCCCCTCCCTCTCTGGCATCTTTGTCTTTACTGCTGGAAGTGATTTTTCCATCTGCCTTTCACTTGTTCCACCATCTGCCATTGACAGAAACTCTGAATGCTTTCGCTCTGTTTGCTCTAGAAGAACAGCGCCCTCTTTCTGCTTTGTGCCATAAAGCAATCCTGCAGATTTTCTGCCAGATCGACCCGATGGCTCACAATGTAAAATGCAGTGTAGAAGCTGGCAGAGGCTGCCAGTCTTCTCTGCCACGGTCTCATTTGTTTACAGTAATTACACTAATGTCTCAAAATGAATGTGGTAATGATTTATTGATGTTACAATTTTACACAAAGTAAGTATTACAATGTCATTGATATATAGATATTTATTCTGTCTTTACTTGACTGCATTTAAATGCTATAAAATTCAAGAACAGGAGTCGATAGAACAATGTATTGTCTTTCATTGTTATGTCAGTGGAAATATTGATCTTGGGATAAATGTATGTAAATCCAAAACCAAACAATTACGTACGTGTCTGTGTGCGTGTGTGTGCGTGTGTGTGTGTGTGTGTGTGGGTGTGTGTGTGTGTGCGTGTGTGTGTGTGTGTGTGTGCGCGTGTGTGTGGACTGGATCTCATTTTACAGCCTCACATTAAACTCAGCTCGCCTCATGTATTTTAAGGCCCTCTTTTCTCCCATATGCCTTGGTCAGCGATGGCAGACAGCAGAGCAGCGGTGCATCATGGGGGCCGACTGCTGTCCCAAACCTCTGGGGCGCCACACACTGAGCCCCTGTGTGTGTGTGTGTGTGTGTGTGCAAGCAAGTATGTATTCTAAGCTCTTCCTTTTCGCTAATGCAGCTGAATGCCTGTGGTTCTGGCTGAGTGTAGATGTGTCTATTCCTGTAATCACTAGCCACTGACTGCTAGTCCTGCTATTACTGCTCTTACAGCTGGACCGACTCACTCTGCAATTACTCTCAATGGTTCAATACCAGCACTTCTCTGTGGCAGCCCTCCCTGCTTCTACATTGCCTTCAGGCTTTTACCGGGGCTAGTCATCATATTTATCGCTCCTTCTGCTGTTACCTGCGCTCACCCACTAGATCAATCTGGGCTATTTTCTGCATAGGGGCCCCGATCTCTAAAGTGTTTGAATTCGCTTGATTTCATTTCATGCTAAATGAACACTGCAGAGGGCCAGGCGGGATAAAGGTGAGGTATGATGGTAATTATTTCCGAGCCCTAGGTTTTTTCCAAGGCCTCCATCACATACAATACCTTGTTGTTAGTCATCAGTCACTCTGAGGTAAGAGCATCCCAAATGGCGTTCATACCAAGAGTCCCTGTGAGTTCATATTTCTGCCCCGTAGAACAAGGCGGTTTGAAAATGCAGTTAAATAAGCTACTTAGGTCACAGCTGTGAGTCAGTCTCGCTTTAGCTTCACCTATTCCACTTTGTATAGTGGCTTGACGATGATGAAAGATGCAGGTAACATTATTCAGCATCTTTTTAACACACACTGGGGAATTCATGGCAGTCGGCCAGTATGCTGTTGCCAGCATGCTGTGTACTGTAGCTGAGCTGAATTCAAACCACATTTTAAACATCCTCAGACGTTTTGCTCATGCTTATCTTATACATGGTTCATTCACATCAATCATCAATCATCAATCAATCAATCAATCAATCCCTGCAAAAAAATATCCATCTTAAGAAGTCACTGAATCTATAGTACTGAGTCTTCAAATTTTATTTGAAAAATATTTGAAATGTGAAAAAAATCTGCCATATGATATAATTTCAGTAGTTTCCAATGCAAATCAAGAATTTCCTTGATGCAATTGCCATTTTCTTGATACTAGTAGAGTGATCTGCCTTATTCTGCATTGTATCAATATATATCAACACTTGTTTTTAGAAAATTCCTGAAACAGGTGAAATTGTGTAGGAAACAAGTGCTAGATTTGTTCACTTGCTTCATGAAAAATAGGTCTCAGTCTTAAATGCTCCATTTGAAATTTGAGCACATACACAAGAAGACAAAATAATCTTGATAATCACTATTCTGTATGGTTAGTCAGACCGAGAGGCAATGACAATATTTGTGATCCATTGTGTGATATACAGAATTTGTATCCATGCATGCAAATGTAAGTAATTGTTAGTCAGGGTGAGTGTCTGTGTGTGCTGCACTCCACTGAGGCTACGTACTGAGCTGAGATACACACACACACACACACACACTCTCTCTCTCTCTCTCTCTCTCTCTCTCTCTCTTACACACAGTATGAATAATTGAGAAGGAAGGCAGGGGGAAGACAGTGAGTCAGGAGTTCCTGCTGAAGTGTTGTTCAGCATCCCAATCAGACCTGAGACTCTCTGTCTTTGCCTCTCTCTCTCTCTCTCTCTCTCTCTCTCTCTCTCTATCTATCTATCTATCTATCTATCTAACTCTTTCTACTGGATTAGGATTATATTCTATGTCAAGTAATAATCCCAGACATTTTCAAATAAATAAATGTCTGTTTGGCTACTCTTTATCGCTGACTGACGTAACACAGTAGTGATTCAACCTATATCCAGTTCATGAAACCTTTTACATTTGCTGTTCTAACACTCAGTGCCTGGTAGGTCTTACCTGGGAAAAATCCTCTGGTGCACAGGAGGTGATGCATTTTACATTTCATGCAGCAGCAATAGCAATTTGTTTGGAATAAACAGAAGAAGAACTGGGTACTTAGCATGAGCTGCGGTAGCCACCATGGCTGAACAGACAAAGAAAAGAAACTCAAACTTCATCAACAGAAGGAAAAAGATGTCAGTACTGGACCTACTGTTTGATTGACAGCTGATCTATGAGGAGCAGTGCAGAAACACCACAGCAATGAGCGCTGAGCACCAAACATAGAGACCAAAAAACCCCAAGGATCTGCGGCTTACTACTATAAACTCTCAGAATTGTCTAGTCACTATGCTCTCATGTGGACACGATTTGGGCATGGTGCACCTACTTGTGTAGATATTAGATGTGGAGTGGCTGTGCATTTGTGTCTCACAGTCTGGCAGAAGTGCTAACACTCATAGTGGGAGATAGAGGAGAGAGAGAAGTGGGGAGAGCTCAGATGAAAAGCGTAGGAAGATGCAGGCAGCTGACTCATCAGCCCTGCAGGGATTATCCTTCTCGTGTGTGTGTGTGTGTGTGTGTGTGTGTATGAACATCTCCTGCCTCACTACTGGAAAGGCCATCCACAACAATCATTACTGCATGATGAAAGCATGGTAGCGGAAGCAAAACAGCGAGCAGACTTTTAACATGACTAGCGCAGCGCTGTGACCTTGAACGCATCTCTTCCATGATTATTCATCCATCTATCTTTCCCAGCACACTCACTGTGGGCTATTTGATTAGGTTTAAGTTGGGAAATGGAGAAAATGCATGATAAACTAAAAAAAGAAAAAAAAAATCCTCAGAGGATAGTGAAACTGTTACGTAAAAAACACCATTATGGTCTTCGATGGATGTTTTGTATTGTATGTTTTTGACATACAATACAAAACACAATAAAAGCGCTATCAAAAGATATAGATGGCACTTCTGCTAAACAGAAAGATTGAAGAGTCCTTTTTCAAAATGCTATCTAGTTATTTGGGAATAGAAAAAATCATTACCTGAAGTTCAGCATTTGATGTCTCTTAAATATAGAAGGTCCAGTCTATAAATGTGACTTAAGTCTGGGGGTTCCCAAATCAAAGACCCCCAAATAGATTTTCTTTTTTAATAGATCAAAGTAGATGCACTATCAGAGTAGATGTTAGATGTTTTTTTATTATTATCTTTAAAATGGAGGATATCTTATTTTGGAGCAAAACGTCCCAGTGCCTGGACTCTCCATTGACAGGACAGAATATATCATTATAAATCAAATGACAGATTGTTCTGGATGTGAGGTGTATTGGCAATTACAGTCTATATTAAGCCAGAGAGGAAAATTCAATAGCAATTGCTGGGCTGCCTCTCTGTCTGTTGGCAGTAAACAAACAGATATGGATATGACACTATTAATGAGTCCCAGGACTCCATAGCAGTCACTCTGTTTGCCCTGCTCAGCTGAATCAAGGCTTTTAAAACGATGCCGGTCATGTTTTCTGTCTCTTTCCTTCTTCTTTCTGCACACACACCTACTTTATCTCATTCCTCACTCCCCCGTTGACGATATGCCGTGAGATTTGCTATAGCAGAGCTAAGGAGGATATCGCTCCTATCTGCCAGTAAATAGCTTTCGTTCACAGAGGCCGAGGTGTTATCTGATTGATGCTGGTGAACGGGTGGAAGGAAACAGCTTGAGATTACGCTCCTTTGTTCAGTATCAGAGGAATACACCAAGTTTTGGGGAGATTTTCCCTTTGGTCAACTTAAATGTTAAGTGATTAGAATATAGACACTAAAACCATCCATGTGTCCCTGGTAGATTATTGGCTCTGGTGCCCCATGCTAACTGTCTGTCGGTGTATCTGCCTGGCTGTCTTTCTCTACGCTCTGTATGACTGAAAATCTGTCTCTCTTTTCATTTCTGTTTAGTTCTCTGTCTCTTTCTATGCTGTGGAATATTCCACTCTTCCTCTACTTGTGCTAGTGTTAATAACTGGCTGCAGAAACGAACAAAGAGGCAGCGGGTGTGACTCAGACCAAGCAATGGTGACAGAGCGTGAAGCACCCAAGGTTGCAGCTAAATACATTTTATAATCTTTGAACATGTCAGTATCCTGAAACCATTTTGTAGTTAGAAATAGCCCATCCTGCTTGCAAAGATAAGACTCTTAAATGGATTACGTATTCAATTGACAAATTCAGAAGAATTGACATTTTCAGACGGAAAACATACACTGAAAACTGTCAATCGCAACAAGTAATTTTGTCTAGTACTGACACTTAAAATCTTATTTTGCTTCAAGCAAAAAAATCTGCCAATGGGGTGAGATAATTTCACTCACAAACAGTTTCCAGTGCAGTTTCACCTTTTTTAAAAATGTTCTTCAAATAAATGACAATATCTTGAATTAAGACTTTGCTAGTATTGTAAAGTTCTTAAAATAAGTTGATTTGCATTGGAAACAAGTGAAAATGTCTCATTCACTGACAGATTTTTTTCACTTGTTTTGAGAAAAATAAGATTTTAAGACTCAATACTAAATGACTAAATATTTTTGCAGTGTAGGACTCATCGTGTTAATGTTTATTTCTACTCCTACACATAGTGGAAAGTGACAATGAAGGATGGGAGAAAGAGAGGTTGTGATATGCAACAAAGCCCAAACCCAGTACCATCACATGGCATTTATTCCAGCACGCTCCTGTCTTAAACATTAAGCCGTTTCTAACCCATCTAGCTTCTTCCACCATCCCTGGAGCGGTCCATCATGTCATTATTAGATGCTCAAAGGGCTTCCACTGTACATTGCACCTGTACTGAATGTCTCCACTGCTAATTCCCATCATCTAACCCCCCTTGCTCCTTTCTGCTCCTCAGATCTGATCCAGGCCACTCAGGAGTCCAATGTGAACGTCCCCCAGATGGCCGACACGCTGTTTGAGAGGGCCGGCAACGCCAGCTGGGTGGTGGTCTTCAAAGCCCTGGTCACCACACACCACCTCATGGTGCACGGCAACGAGGTGAGCTCAACACACACACACACATACTGTATACACCCCACATACAGTACATACAGGCATAGATTCAGCCTAGAGGTTAGAGAAGTGGGCTTGTGACTGGGAGGTTGTCGGTTCAAACCTCCAGGCTGGCTGGGAAAATTTGGGAGTGGAAAGTGAATAAGTAACACTCTCCCTTTCCCAAATAACTACAGCTGATGACAGACAAACACCTCCTCAGAAACACGCATGGGGATTCTCCATAGATGTCGTTTTAGCTCACCACCAGCCATGCAATTAGCAACAAGACTGCTAATAAATTCCCTGTACCTTATTAACCTTCTGCTCTGTGGTCGTGACCTCGTGACCCGTGATTTGTCCTGAAGATAGCTGTAGAAAGGCAAAAGCTCTGAAAGGTCAACCAGGGGGCAACTCAGAGGGATAAGCAGATGCTTCTTTACCGCCCAGAAAATTGACCACACTGCTACTAAAATCGGCTAGGGAATAGCAGATTAAACAGAAAAGAGGGAGGGAGAGAGAGGATGAAACAAGACATGTAAGAAGGAGAATGAGAAAATATTCACTAGGAGATAATAAAGAGAAATGGATGGAGAATAAGAAACAACAGCAAAGAGAGAGACAGTGGGAATCAAATGAAGAGAGATGGACAGTGATCGCACTCTGACAGGCAGCCAAAGTGTGGTGGTGAGATCTAGCCAGAGCAGGAATCAGGGGGAAAGGGCATGTGTACTGATGTTGCCATGGGCAACACTGGGATACTGTGGCCCTTCACACACACACACACACACACACACAAAGGACAAAGGAGATTATATGTTTTTCCATGCATGTGCTAATATCTGTGATGTATCTGTGCAAAAGCTCAAGTGCAGTGTGTGTGCATGCCTTTCTGTACATATGAGTATTTCAATGTGTATATGGACTGTATGGGAGAGGGTGGTATGAAAATATATATGGATATTCTTGGCAGGTAAATCTACAGCCCCCTCCCTCTATTTCCCTTGAGATTTGTTTGTAGTGAACCAGGTGTGTAGAGACTAGCTTGGCTTTTGTATTGTCCCTGATGTTGAGAAAGAGAGCATTGACTTGACTAGAGAGAGAGAGAGAGAGAGAGAGAGAGAGAGAAATAGGGAAGGGGAGAGTAAATGTGTACTATCTCGCCAATTCCCCTGGGAGGATTTTTCATTCTTATCCTCCCCTCACTTTAATTGGGCCCTGTCTTGTGAAAATGGAGTTACTGAATAAGCATCAGGAGTGAGTGTTTGTGTGTGTGTGTGTGTGTGTATTTTTATGTCTGTGTGTTAGGAAGTGTTTGGAATACACTATTTCTTGCTGGGCTGTATAATACCCCGTGCAGAGACGTCCTATTTGTCTTTATTATACTCTAGTGCCTGGTGCTTTCCGTGTGTCTGATTTGTATTCACACCTCTCCCACTCAGTAAGGCTGCCGCTTTGCTCCTTTAACGCTGCCTCGCTCTAATCATTAAAGCCAAAGACTAGTGATAATGTCACACTTTTTATATAAATTCTGCTTTCTGCTACACACAGTTTTGCAGGTTTTTGGTGTGTTGATAATGCTGAACAGCTCCAAAGAAATGGCGGTGAACATCAACCAAGCCTCCTCTCTTAACATTTAAGATGCAGCCATCTGTTTGAAAATGATTATCATAAAAAGCTAATATGCGATGACTGCTGGGAAGAGCATCAGATTTTAACTTTTCTCTAATGTGGTGTAATCATTGCAGGGATCCAACCCACCCTGCATCTGTCTAGCATTAGGCCTGCACTATTTTCCAGACAGTTCCCAGGTTTGACATATAAAAAGTGGGACTTTTATGGCTACAACTGTGTGTGTGTTTGAACATCTGTATGTTTTCAATACAAGCAATTGGGGATGTTGGATAAAATACTTCTTTTCTGTTCTTTTGAATGAAGACAAAAATGTATAAGTTCTACCTCAATTAATTAATAACAACAATAAGTCATATCTCCTAGTTCTGTTGATATGTATTATCCCTCTAATGCAAGTACAGTAAATATGTCTCGTTGTCTCTTAAAGGGACGCTATATGTTTTGAATGGAGTCTGTTACTTTTCTCCACCATGCACTCATTCACCACCAGTTGCACGCTCACAAATGAGTACAAATTTTAATGAATGAATAAAGCTGGTTTTGCAGTAGCTGAATACAGAGACTTTTTGAAAAGTGCTTGGCAGAGGAAAATAACCAACCTTGTGTGTTTGTCCTCTCCTGCAGAGATTCATCCAGTTCCTGGCCTCCAGAAACACCCTGTTCAACCTCAGCAACTTCCTGGACAAAACCGGCTCCCATGGTGGGTGGTGTTTCCTTCCTCCACCAGACCAGCCCTCCATCATTTTCTCTTCTGAGTCCTGCCCCGCATCGTTTTTGTAGCTGCATAGGTAGCTGCAATAGGCTTGAGCTCATCTCTGTCCTGCTCAAATCTCTCCATCCCTTTTCCTTTCACCCATTTATATTCAATTCCTAGATCACCAAACATTAAAACCAACCTAACCATCCCTCCATTCCTGATTCCCCCACACCCCACCCCTTGATTATATTAATCTCCATGGCAGTAAACATGGTCTCCCGTGGTGATAAAAACTGAGCCTGTTGTCATGGACATTTTGTCAGTGAGAGTGACATTGTAGGGTATCTGAGGGTTTCAGAAAGCCAAATGTAAGGCTTTTAAGACTTTTTAATGCTACCTTTGATTGAAATTAAAACCAATTTAACAACCAGAATAAATAAGAAGAAAAGAAACTGAACATAGCTAATGAAAGTTCTGAAACTATAAATATACTACTAACCCTGTTCTGTATTAATCTAGGCATGGGCATGCAGCAAAGAAATCTGTCATTGTAAAACAGCATCGTCTAAAAGCCGTATTTAAGACATTTTAATACTTTGTAAGGCCTTGAGTTTAGATGATTTAAGACTTTTGCAGACTTTTTAAGGACACGTGGATACCTTGCATTGGGTTGACATTGGAGTGTGTGTGTGTGTGTGTGTGTGTCTTCCTCAGGCTACGACATGTCCACATTCATCAGACGCTACAGCCGCTATCTCAACGAGAAGGCCTTCGCCTACAGACAGATGGCTTTCGACTTTGGCCGAGTCAAGAAAGGGTATACCGTCTCTCATGTCTGTAAATCCTCCACCTCGCCGCTAGACCGTTTCAGCCACGTTATTGATTTTTAGTCTTTAAAAATACAACTTGCTTTGTTAGTTCAGCCGGACTACAGCACATTCCGATATTTGCACCCTCTGACCCGCCCTCCCCATCTCTCAGAATAACACAAATCCCTCCGGGGTCCCGTCCGTGTGTGTGGGATGGACTCGATGGCCCGACGTTGGGTGGCGGCCATGGCTGCACTGCCTGCACTGAGCAGAGGGATGAATACAGAGCGGGTTATTACTCATGCTTACACTGTGGACAGCTCTATTTAGCTGGCAGACACAAGGTCCCTCTGGCCACACAGGCCGGGCTGGCAATGAGAAATACAAACGCAGAATACAGAATAGAGTGCAGATGAGTCGGTGGATATAGTTGTGTCTGACAGGTGTGGGGAGAAGTGGAAACTTACAGACTGTATGGTTCTGTCTCTTTCTGTGTCAGCTGATTCAATGGGACGCTGCTGGCTTCATTACAGCGATTACTAGACCATGGCTGCTCCCAATTAAAAAGGACGATGAGAGGGATTGAATATGCTGTGTTTCTCTACAGGCTTAAAATGTTTCAGGGGACTGAATAATGGCGTTTCATTCTGCTCTCACCTTTTTCCTCTCTCTCTTTTCCTCCTTAGAGCTGACGGAGTGATGAGGACCATGTCAGTAGAGAAGCTGTTGAAAGGGATGCCAACCCTGCAGAGCCAGATAGACGCACTGCTGGAGTTTGATGTGAGTGACACTTGCTAATACTGTAGGAAACGATGTCACCTTGCAATGTAACTGAATCTGCTTTGAAATAAACACTGTCAGAAAAAGCTGCCAACTGGATATAAAAATGCATAGCATTGTAGCAGTACTCTGGAAAGTTATGCCAATCATAACCCTATTACAACAAATTCCAGAGGTTTTGAAGCCACAGAGACAAAAATACATATCTGTCATGCAAATTTGATATCACTTGTCAAACAGTTTTTCCTTGGATTTTCTGTTGATGAAGTTTGAGTTCCTGTAGGTTAGAGTTTGCCTCTTAGATTATACTTCTCTCCACAGGTCCATCCACAGGAACTGAACAACGGAGTGATAAACGCCTGCTTCCTCCTGCTCTTCAAAGATCTGATCAAGCTATACGCCTGCTACAATGACGGCATCATCAACCTGCTAGGTAAGGAATGGCTCCTTTCACTCCATCACAGGATTCATGAAATAACTTTATTTTGATGGGGGAGTTATGTTCATCCACCTCTGTTCTCCAGAGAAATTTTTCCAGATGAAGAGAAGCCAGTGCAAAGACGGGCTGGAGATCTACAAGAGATTCCTGACACGAATGACCCAGGTTTCTGAGTTCTTCAAAATCGCTGAGGTAGCCTCCAGTGCGCACCATATCACTGATTATCAGCTAACTCCTCTACTGCTTGGTAATTGTTGCCTTGAGTCCCCACTGAAATGTCTTCTTGTCTTTTACAGCAAGTGGGAATAGACAAGAATGATATACCAGAGCTTACTCAGGTAAGACCTACCTATTTTCCCTACCTTTATTTATTTTCAGTGTATTCATTTTTGAATCTGTGAAGTATTTGTAGGCCACATACTAACAGAGCATGTCAGTGTTGTGTTTTTCTAACGGTGTTGCATGTATTTTGGATGTCTAGCGTCTCCATGTAATCCTTCACCAGCGGTATTCACCATTATTGCTCCCCATTGATAATAATCAGACATTCATGGACATGCTACAGTATGTCCTTTGGTTGTTTTAGAGAGAGGGGGCGTATCCCATTGAAACCCATGTGTACATTAATTCTCCATGCAGCCAATGAGCTGTGGTCCTCTGGTGATTGACAGGCCCTGTGCCCCCCTTCTCTTCTTACTTCCAGAGATGCAGATTGATCATACAGGCTGAGAGTGTGAGTAGCGTGTAGTGCACAGAGCTAGCTTGGGGGAGCAAACAGCTTAGGGAAGATCAACATTTGAACTCTCTTTGAGTGCATTGAATTGAACCACACTGCGCAGCGAGTGCACACCCAGCAGACAGACATCAGACGCTCTGATGAAGTGGGATGATGTGACTGGAAGAACGGATTGGACGAGCTGCGATGCTGAGCAATGCTGCTGACTGGGCGGCCGCTAAGATCTGAGCTAAACGTCGTTTTAGCTCAACAACTGTATCTTGGCACAGCAGACTGTAATCCTGGATCTGTGCTGTAGAGTTTCCATGACAGTTAATGAGTCACTTTAAAGGAGATTTTCTGACTTTTCTGCAACAGCAGCTGATTGCTTGGTTCCTGATCATGGGTCACAGACCTACAGGTGATCTGGTAGGTTGCCACATCACACAAGTGGCAATATGTCCCAGGATGAGAGTCCCAGGATGAGAGACCAGATTTCTCATTTGGGTCGCCAACAAACTCTGATGTCATGGAAACTGTATAGCTGAGGCTGAGGCATTCTCTCACCTCTCCAACATGGCAGTATGGATGACCTGCATGGACAGCATGCTGTAGTGCTAGGCGGATATAATGGTATAGGCTTTTATCAAAACCCATCACCATCACGCTTGATTCAACGTATGAGACACTCTTTTTGTAGATTGTTTGAGACTGGAGATGGAAGGTTCACTTCCTGTAGTTCTCCAGAATCATTCAGTCAAATTCATGCATTCATGTAAAAGGATTTTATCAAAGGCTTTTTTATCAATGCCTGTGTTTTGTTGGTACATTGGATTGGTGCACTCTGGCTGGGATGGAAAAAGGAAAAATCCACCCTAAGATGCTCTTCCAGGAGTTATTTTGTGTTGTAATTTACTTTTTGGTGCACCCACTTTCCCTCAACCCACCTTAATCTATTTCAGTTAGTGGTTTTCTATATTTCCCAAAATGCCTTTTGATAATCCCCAGAGATGAAGTGAGAACTTGTTGCATTCAGCTGTGGGTTTTATGTGTCAGTGGGGAGAACAATACTGATAGCAATAGTGGAACAAGAGTTTTACCCATCGAGAAAAAGCGAGTCACGCATCTTACTCCAAACGCAATATGTTTGGTTGCTGCATTGTATCCTGGTCTATTGAGGCTACTGTTGATGGAGAAAATGGTATCTCTTTCTCTTCTATGATGGATTTCCCCTTTTATGATTATTGAACATCGGTGCAAAGTGGGGCTCTAGAAAGAATACCTCGTTCTTTGAGTCTGAGGGACTGACACCAAAACCTGATGTTTACCATTGATGTGTTAGATAACTGAGCAATTTTCTATCTATCAAACTCCATTGTAGCTTTGCTGGAAGTCTCTCAACATGATGTCACATTGTATACGTCTGGCCAGTTTCCCACAGGAATAATAAAATGCGCCACTAAATAACAAAATGGGCCCAGAAATGTAAGGTAGATCACCAGTAGCTGTTGTTTTTAACAGTATTAAAGTGTTTTATGGTGGATTTTTCCTTTAAGTATCCCTGAAGAGGGAAGCGCATCTGGATGCTATTGCGATACTGGTTGAGCTTTGAGGCATGAAGCTGCCCTCTGCTCACAGAAGTGCCGTTTTAGTAGAGGTGTTCTGGTTGGGCATCACTGTCCTTAATCTCACACAGAGTAACAGACTTAACCTTAACTTCAGTCGATTGTAGAACAAAATGTCTTGTTCTTGTTTTTTGCCTGATGAAAGGGAGACAAAAGCAATACTGGCTCAGTGACCCTTTTTGAAAGATACCAGTCCTAAAGGAGAGAGTTATCCAGCAATCAGCACCAGTGTTTATACAAGTGACACTGCCATAAATTAGTAGGATAACATCATTAATCTTCAAAGTACAACCTGGCTTAGAAGCCCCTGTCTTTAAAAACGAGATATGGGTGATAAATTGCGATTAGTGTGTTGAGCAGAGCAGACTATATAAATCCCAGATCCCTGGATTTACCTGACAGCAATAAACTTGTGGATTAATCTCAGTTGCAGCCAGAAATGTCTGGTTTCTTCCCTTCTAGGAAGAATTCAATTGGTATAAACAAGAGAGTGAATGATATTACTGTCTCTGTGTTGTTTTTATAGAGCAGTGAGTAGGTGAAGTAGACAAAGATAATCAGTTAAATATTCCAAAAATATGCCCAGAAACCTGTTGCTTATAGTGATCAAACCCACAGTAAAAGATACATTTCTGCTTCCTCTGTGTCTGACAAAATGTCAGACACTCTAATATCTCTGGCTGGTAAATCGTCCGTCTATCCCTCTTAGTGAAAAGACAAACATTTATCAGTATCTCTGCCTTGTCGGCCTCTTACGGCTTTATGGATCATTGACTACACTGTCTTTAGTAGACCCAGGAAATGGAGCAGGGACATGAGGGAAGTGAATTAGTGACTTATTTCACTGCCTGATTTAGCTTTGACCTCACTTAATAAGCTTGCTAGATAGAGTACTATCCGTTTTAGTGCGTGTTTGGAGGTGATAACGTCCCGTTTAGCCTAGTTGAGCATGCAGCTTTGCATCGTGACTAGCTGGAACATTGTTCTCTTCCATCAGCACGAAGATTGAACCTTACATTTATGAGTGAATTAAAGTGCACACTAAAAAATGCAGGGTCCATAAACAACCCAATATAGCACCTGTCTAGGAGTGTGGTTGCATGATTGATCCAACATATTTTGAGTATAACTTAGCATTGGGTTGCTTTCTATTGTTTTGCTGGGTTACTGTTCTTTTTATAGCCTGCCCCCACCCCCCACAATTAAATGTTAAAGTTGTTAACAAATATTTTTCAGCTGCATGTACTTTCTTTATAGAAGTGCCATTGTGGGATCAACCAGCACACCAAACAACATATAAAGTATAAGTTTAACCAACTCATAACAGGGCTAGGATAATCCCTGTTATTTTAATGTGATGTTCAATTGGTTCTTTATCCTGAGAACCATACACACAACCCAACTGTGCTGGATAGCAATAAGCCAGTGCTGTGTAGGTACTATACTGACCCAGCATTTTTAAGGTGTGCTCTCTGTGTAGAAAATCTTAAAGGAGTAGTTCACCCCAAAATGAAAATTCAAGCATTATCTACTCACCCCCATGTCAATTGAAACTCCCTTAGCCCTCTTAACTCCATCTCAGCCTAAGTGTTTTGTAGCCATACAATTGAATTGTGGGTCCAAAACTCCAATATTTACCTCATATCTCCTATATTTTCCTTACTGACTACACTCGCTCTGGCGGAAGATTCTGCTTGTTATTGTTGGACTTTCAAACCCACAATATTGGACTTTCAGACACACAGTGCAGTTGTTTGGCTACAGAACACGTGGATTATGCTGCAGGAGCTGTTTGGAAAAAATTTGTAGACATTTTATGCTTTTTTTGTAGCTGTAGATGATGAAGATGGCCCCATTAAATTCAATAGTTTGAAGGCTAGAAGGTTAGAAGGCTGAGATGGGATACAGGGGCTAACTCACTGTGTGTTTGATGGTCCTACAAACTTCAGCCTGGCATGGGGATGAGGAAATAATTACTTAATTTTCATTTTAGGGTGAACTATTCCTTTAAACTTGCTGTAACATGGTTTCTGTCAGGGTCCCACCATCTCTACAATAACTCTTAGCACTGTACCTGTGTCCTAATATACACTATTCTCTGTAAACACACTAGTCATTCCTCAGTGTCTCCATACAATCAGCCTCCATGCACATTAGATCAGTGTGGTATCACACTCTGACATCACAGTCCAGTTTCCCATTGAGTCCCATGATCAGTGTTTGTATGTGACTGTGTGGTCCGATCCGATCCATTGTGTTTCCCTGGAGCATATACAGTATTATAGACCTCTTTGACCATACCCAACATGTGTGTTTGAGCCAGGAGTGACAGCTGTAATAGCTCCAGTAGTAATATCTTCTTCCTCGCTTTATTATTCTGCAGGCCCCGGAAAGTCTTCTGGAGTCCCTGGAGACCCACCTCAACACCCTGGAGGGGAAGAAGCCGTAAGTACTCAACTGTATCCGCAAGCTGTGTTGTTTCTGAATGGTTTGCCACCAGCAGCACATAGCTGAAGCATCACCGACCCTGTAAATTTACTGTGCTAGTGTACACTCCTGGGTATAACACTTGTGTGCCACACTCACGCTTTTAGCCATGGCTACTCAAAAGATGCATTTATCTCTTTGGCATTAAATTGCTTTTCTATGTAGATCTGGGTTCAGGATGGTTTGACAGTCCTGTGTCCTTTCAGCAGTGTTTTAGGTCATTCTCTATGGACTGTGTGGTGTTTGGGGGTGTAAAGAGCTCAAATGTTACATAAGTAACTGCCCTATTTCCCCATTTCTATCCTAACATGTCCTCTCCTCTATCTTTTCCCAACACAGAGAGGATAAGTAAGTATTCTCCTCTGTCAATGGGAATAAGACTTGTTAGTATTAATTTACCATCGTTTTGTATTGATAACTAACTTACTTTCTTTTTGGTTTTGTGATTTTCTCTCTGCGATTCTATAGAAATGACATCTGGACAATCCATTAACATTGTACTAGCATTGTAATATTGCTATGTTGTCATTTTGTTCAAGATGCAGTTCTATGGAAAACGGCAGAAGTGCACTGTTTATTTTGTTCCTGTGTCAGTTATGTTCATAATGTAATCTTATAAAACAGTTGATCTTATAAGACATTTGTCTTGCCTCTCATTGGTTAGTATGATCCCATTACTAACTTCCTTTACCATGTCTTTGTTATCATCTCATAATCAGCCCCAACTTTCACACAAAGCTTTAGGAGTATGTCATGTGAAAAGATTGTCTCTTACTCTATGCCTGTAATGTTGAACAGAAAAGCTTTGTTGAAGTGGAGACGGGGCAGAGATGGTGTTATTCAGCAGTGTAGCGTGGATCTATTAATTGTAGATGTTTTCCAAATGGAATTGCCTCTAAATGCTGCCTGCCTGAAAACAACAAAGTGATACTTAAGCTGTCACTTTGCCTCCCATCTCAGTAACAGCCATTATTTGTTTCACCATGCACATCATCAAGCTCTTTAACTCGTGTGCTATCATTCTTTTTGCAGGTCACCCACCAAGGTAAGCTATGTTTTATACTAGTAATAATAATAATTTTCTTTATTTACATAGCACTTTTCAATTTCAATGCACAGTTATAAAGCTCTTTAGAAAGGAGTAAAAAAACATAACATCGACAGCAAAAGCAATGAAAGCAAGGTAAAGATATGTAAAAGGAAGGCAAGAACATAGAAGTAAACCATAAAAGGGAGGTCAAAGCCAATTAATAAAAGGCCATTACATAAAAGCAGGTCTAAAAAAGCGAGTTTTAAAAAGATTTAGCAGCCTGATGGCAAAGGCCCGATTGCCTCTTGTTTTTAATCCAGCCTTTTAACTTAACCTTGACAGATTCTACTGGGATAGGAAGTGATTCATTGTGAATTCATGTGTAAAAGCGCTGTTGAATCATGTCTGCTTATGTAACCGTGTTGGTCACCATGTTAACGGGGCTCCACTCTCTGCTGCAGGACGCGACGGCCAACAACAGCTCGCCGGCTGCCGCTGCACCGGCCAAACCTGCAGCCCCCACTCGCCCCGGACCACCTGCCAAACCCCCCCCACCCTCTATCACCCCCACCCCCACCACCGCCACCAGCAAGTAAGAACCACTCAACGATATTACAAAGCGTTTGAACTTAGCCGCATTAATATCGCAAGCATCGATATTACATTAGGAATGGATTCCCTCTGTCAATGCTGTCTCTCTCTCTCTCTCTCTCTCTCTCTCTCTTTCTCTCTCTCTCTCTCTCTCTCTCTCCGTAGCGCCCTTGATGATGGCTTCCTGCTGGATCTGGACCCCATGTCCTCCTCCTCAGCAGGAGGCACTGCAGCAGCTTCCTCCACGACTGCATGGGGAGGTGAGAACTTTCAACTAACTTAAGAATCACTATCATTTTCTAAATAACTTGAAGCTCCTTACAGAAAAAATAATCAATAAATAACATTAATAATGTATTTAGTTGACTGCATTAAATTGAACTAAGGTGCAATGACTGATTTACATACAGTCATGCTCTTCTTTTGAATTATGTGGAACCTCCAGTGGTTTAAATGAAAGAGTGCCTCCATTATAAAGCTTGTGTGTTGCTCTATGGCATGCCCTCTGTTTAGCCCCACATCTCCACTTAAAAGCATGGCCAGAGTCCAACCGCAGCCTTAGCCAAGCCTAAATTACATTGGGGGCCTTTTAGCCCTATTGAACTTTGTCATTGATCCATTTTTTCAGGAGTTGTTCTTTGTAATGTTGGCAACTTGCAAATTAATTAAATAAAAATTGCATACCTAAAAATGATAACTCCCTTTTTCACTGCGTCACTCTTTCTCTATGTCTCTCTGTCTCTGTCTATCTTCTGTTGTGCAGATCTCTTGGCTGAGGGTGAGTATTCTGTTGACAGCGCCTACTGCAGAGTGAATAGGAGAAATGCCTCCAGGCGGTTTATCTTTCCCTATAAACAAGTGCTAGCCCACTTGGCTTTCTACCTGGAGCTCTCTGCTCTTTTTGTGTCAAGCTGTGTTTGCACAGAAAACATTTTCACTTTCCGCACCCAAATCTCTCTCTACCACACAACACGCCTGTCTTTTCCTCATGTTTTAGTCTCTTTGACACTGCCCTCTTCCTCCTATCTCTCTTCCTCTTTGACTTTCTCTTCCTCTTTCTCTCTCTGGGGGTTTGTGACTGGGGTTGTGGGGTTTGGATTGTCGGGTTCACCTGCGTAGCGACCCCGGCTGCTACTGACGGTGCTTCTGAAGCTCTCCTGGCAGAGGAAGACTCCGCCGCCGCTGACGCTGATGCTGATGCTGATGCTGCAGCTGCAGCCAGCGCTGCCCCTGCAGCCGCCACGCCCACAGCCGCTACCGCCGCCGCTGCAGCCGCACCCGCACCCGCACCGGCCTCGCTGCCCGTCTCCGCCCCTCCCACCACTGCAGCTGCAGAAATCGACCTGTTCGGAGGTCAGTGTGGTCGAAGGGTAGGAGGTAGACCAGGCTGCGTGGCACGACGGTCTATCTGCTTGTATGCTAAGAGCCCCCTCCTCATTTAGCGATTTCTTGTTAGGTTTCCTTTGGTAAACAGTTTTGGCTTGTATCGCATAACATATAATGGGTTCATATACAGTATTGGGATGTGAATAACACTCCCTGAACAGCAGCAGGGAAGAAAGAGATTGCACTTCAACAATAAATACCTTAATGAGGAGTGCTGGACCGAAGAAAACATTTGAATTCCATAGGAGAACCACAAAAAAGAGTACAGGCCGATACACATGTTCACAGACAAAATCGCTTTGCTCTGGCTGAGCCATTGTTTTCCTATGGAGCGACCTGTAACACCCACCTCAGAGGCAGGGCTACCTTTGGCATTGTATACCACTCAAAAATTGGACTGAGTCTCTACCAGTCAGATTACAGATTTATGTGATGTATACGAGAAACTCGAAATGTGTTGCCTTTTGCTCCTTTTTGTGGACCTCCTGCAGACTCCCTGAATTATGTTCATCTGTTTCGGTTTAGTAACACATCTGCCAAGACGATGAGTAGTTGGATTTATTTAATGAGAATTTGACTTTTTATTATTAAGCTCAGCCTCAACATTTGACAGGCAATAAATATCCCCTTGTTTTCCACTGAAAACAGCCAATTAGTCTGTCAAAGAGAGACTTTGCTTCGTCCATCGCTGAACTTGACATTCCCCTTGTCACAGAGTACAAGCTTGTGACGGCTTCATGATAGCGCCTCATTCCGCAAGCCTGCACAAGTAGTGTGCTCACTGAATGCAGCACTATGCAGCCCTTCAAAAGTTTCAAGTCAGATCAATTACTGTAACTCCTGGGCCGCATATTTCTTGTATTCTCTGCTTTTTCCTAATGCTGATCTCTCATCTTTATTTCCTTTCCGTTCCATTTGTTTATTCATCTTTTGTTCTATCCATCCACCCATCTGTCGGTCTGTCTGCCTGGATGTTGTGTTTTGGGTTTGCGTCCCCCCCTTCTTTTCCATCTGCAATACCCTAGATGCATTTGCACCTTCCCCAGGAGACGGTCCTGCTGCCGTGGCCGCGGGCCCCGCTACTGATGCATTTGGTGGATCTGGTGGGTGACAAAACAGCTCTGTGTGTGTGTGTGTGTGTGTGGGTGGGTGTGTATGGGTGTGTGTCTGCGAACATGAAGAGTCAAACTTGATGATTTTATTAGTTTAAAGCTGCTTCTGCTTCCATAGGAGACAGTAGTAGAACCATTTGGCATACTGTCTCACCCCAAACCCGCTATAACGCCCCCCAGTCATGGACCCTCTCCTCCCCATCTCTACTACTCTTTTCCTCGTAATATTCACCTGGTGAATACTCGAGTAAAAAGCACAGTGCAGCTATTAACTATGTTTTATCCCGAGAATTATTATTATGCTTTGATACCACTAACCCATGCTACTGGATGATGATGATGTTACTGATCATCGTTTAGCCCTTTTTCTTTTTTTACAATAACTCCATTTTGTTTCTCTCTTTGGCCTGGTTGTGTAAGTATGAATGCAGGACAAAGACTGGAGCAGTCAAAGGAATGTTATTTTTAGGAATCAGAATTGATAATTTACATTTTTGGAGCTCTGGCCTGTCTATGGCAACACACCAGTAACAGAGCGGCCATTTGTCGTTTTACTTCTACCAATCTAACACGCTTCAGCATTAACTTTATTCTGCGCCCACATAGTGTGCTGTTATATTTGTCCATGTTAAAGGAATGCGTCAAGTTTTTGGGAGATTGGGCCGTTGGTCAGCTTACCTGTTAAGTGATGAGAACATAGACACCAAAATGATCCATGTGTCCCTGGTACATCGTTGGCTCTGGTGCTCCATGCTAATGCTTTAGCATACACTATGTTGAGTGATAGCAGGCCTATGCAACTAGCATTACCTAAAGTAACAAGACTGACCGTTTAGCCAAGTGTAGCCAGGTTTATCTTTGGAACTATTTCATATTCATCCGCAGCGCTGCGTCTTACACCCATCACCTTTACTTCCTATGGAAACAGGGAAATGCCCTGCTAGCTCAAAATAGTGCATTATTTTAGTATCATATCATGAAAATTTGACTGATCTATTACACATAAAACTGCCAGACTTAGCCACATATCATTTAAGATCACTTATCATTTAGCTTTAGTGCTGCTAGAGGTTCTCATTTATGAGATAATTCTAGTTACCCACTATCACTCAAATGTATGCTAAAGTGTTAGCATGGAGCACCGGAGCCAATGATCTATTGGGAACACATGGATGATTTTGCTGTTGATGTTCTCATCACTTAATGGGTAAGATGACCAACGGGCCACTCTCCCAAAAACTTGGTGTATTCCTTTAATGTTTCCAGTAAATAAATTTGAAAATGTATTAACTTAGACATGTTTTTGCTGTTGAGCTCTTTAGATACTGTTTACTGTGGCCTGTCTATGTAAATTCTTTACTATAGACAGTGCCTACTGTACAGTCAGCAGTTAATCAAAGAATGGTAAGCCAGTGCATGTTATAGCCTGTGGATGCAGTATTGAAAGTTAATGGGTAACCTTGCATTTAATTTCTTTGTACCTAACCCTGATTTGGAGCTTCCGAGGTGTCTTGCCTCACAAAAATGCTTTTTACAGTGTTTGTTGTTGTAACAAACCCTCAATCCCTCCCTTCCCCCTCCTTCTCTGGTCATAACCTCCCTAACCCCCCCACCCCTCCCCCTCCTCAACCACCACACCCTGCTGCTCTTCCTGAAGACCCCTTCGCAACGACGGAGGGGAGTGTGGACATTGCTCCAGGGCTGGACCTGTTCGCTATGAGGCCCGCCGACACGGGGGCCGCCGCCGCCGCCGCTGTCGCTGTCGCCATCACCCCCCCCACCTCTAGTGAGGCGCCGACCATCGCTGCCCCTATCGCTGCCCCTGCCGCTGCCCCCGCCGCCCCCACCCCTTCTTCCACCACCACCACCACCACCACAACCACCACCAACACCACCGACAACACCACCACAGAGTCTGCAGCCGCCCCCGCTCTAGATATCTTTGGTGGTAAAGTCCTCTCGCTCTCATTCTGCCGCTCACTGCATTGCCCTGCATTATGACGATGATGATGATGATGATTATGATGATGATGATGATGGATATGGTGATGATGATGATGATGATGATGATGATGATGATTGTGTTGCTCTTGCTAAGAATGATGATAACAGTGATGATGATAACTTGCCCAGTCCCTACATATCAGATTTGTTTTTGATTTTTCATGATGCCTTTTTAAGTTCATTTAATTTGATCATTGAGTTAATCAAGCATTTTGGCCTCCTCTGCAAAACTGAAATAATTGGAATATCAAAAATGAAATTTACAACGAAATCAATGGTATCTGCTTCTTTAAAAGTTGATCCATTGATTATTCATCCTCGGGGACTGAAAACAACTGACAGAAAATCTGTGTTTAATTGGTCTCTAGGGACAGTTATTGACATTTATTCTGCTTCCATCAACAGAGGTGGCTCAACTTGTTTTGATTGTTAACCTTCCCTTAGTACTAACATAGATTGTCAAAAGTTGGAGGGAAGAAAGCAGTTGTTCTCACAACAATTTTATCTGGCAGTTTTTTCTTTCTTCTCCTTCTACTTGAGGCCAATATTTTAGATATTGACAGCTGAGAATGCTTCATTTTAGCCTTTGCACTGTACTTAGCTAAAGGGGAATACCGCTCAGTTTCAGAATTCACATTATGCTATTCCTATGACCCAGAATAGGATTATCCATAACTTGTGAAATGTGTGTAACCTGAATACCTTGGGGATAGTTGCAAAAATGAAGAACTGAACTCTAGAAACAACAGGAGCCAGGCTCTAATCTGTGATGCCATGAAAATGTGTGACCTGGAGCTGCTCCATTGACAATGAATTGGCGACTGACTTTGTGGGCTCAAACTGTAGAATGTTAATTTGAGTTTTTGCATCCTAATGAACCACAATCCCATAAAATCCCCCCAGGAGCTTGATTTAGTCTTTTCCATCATGTCCATGTTTTTTCTCAGTGGAGCTGAACATTGATGTGACACCACAGATTTAGGAATGGGACAAACTCAAATGTTTCGCCATAGAGGATACTATACTAATGAATGTTCACTAATACAAATTGGACTATCCCAATTTGTATTCCTTCTGAAATTTGGTAGTATTCCCCTTTAACCCTTTCACTTCTTTGATTTTTGCATCACAAAAAGAGATACAGTAGTAGCTTACCCTTTTTAATCAAAGTATGCTCTCTCTGCTTTTCTTCATCTATCTTCTTAACCCATCATTCTGTATGCACTGGACTTGAAAATCTGAATGTACATATAACTGTGTGTCCTTGTCCGTAGATATGTTTGATTCTATGCCTGAGCAAAGCCCTACCACAGAATCCAAAGCTGCTACCACTCCTAGCGTAGACCTTTTTGGTGCAGGTACAGGAGTTGATATCCATTTCTCTATGTGTGGAACCTCTTCATCTCTTCTGGTTTCCATACGCCCACTCCTCTGTCATCTGTTTTTTCCACACGTCTTGGTTTGTCCCCCATAGTGGTATGAGAACTGTGCATGCAACCCACTCGTCGAATATTGAATTATCCTTCTGGCTGCTTTCTATCTACGCTGTATCTCTTGCTGCCACGCTAATGCTTTTCTTTCGCTCTCCGACCTCCACACTTTTCTTCTTCCTCCTCTGTTGCCGCTGCCTTTGCGTTGGCAAATTAGACCTTCCAGCTGTTTCTCGCGGGCCCTCTCCTTTGCCTGAACTGGCTCCGGTCGGAGACATCGTGACCGGTGAGTTCAGCTGCTTTACGCTTCCTGCATCACTGTTTCCCTTCCCTTTTTCCATGAAGAGTGCAGCCGGCCACCGCTTTACTTCAACATGACGTTTATGCATGGCCCTGCTGTTTGCATGTCCTTTTGCGCACCAGCCTGAGGCTTCTAAGTGGCGCGCACTTCAAGGACGTGGATACACAGCTGAGATGCAGCGACGCCTCATGCATCTGGTCTCATTTCCTTTCCGAGCCTACTGCCTCCTCCTGCTTCATCTCTGCCGCGATCTCGCATGTCTCCTAGCCTTGTAGTACAGATGGAGTAACAGAGCATGAGCAGAGCATTTTCCCCTTGGAAATGAAGCTGTCACAGATACATGCAGTAATTGAGATTAATCCCTCCCTCTCTCTGTCTGTCTCCGCCTGTCTCTCTGTTTAGATTCCTTCTCCTCTCCGGCTCCAGCTCCAGCTCCAGCTCTGGCTCTGGCTCCAGCTCCGGCTCTGGCTCCAGCTCCAGTTCTCGCTCCAGCTCCAGCTCCAGCTCCAGCTCCAGCTCCAGCTCCAGAGCCTTCCTCTCCACCCAAAGCAGAGCCTGCACCAGTCATTGACCTGCTGGGTATTGTGCCTCTAAACACACACAAACACACACATACACACACAAGCTGGGTTTTTTATCGATTGATATCAAATTAGAAAGGCTTTCATAAAATGTCCTCAATATCACAAAAAAAAAAACTTGACGCTCCCTTGGCGCTGAAAGGTTTTTTGTCAGGAAAGAAATTATGTGATAAACAGCAGTGCAAATGCATCTGTCTAATAAATAATAAAACTGAATTGAATGATGGCATGATGGGCCCGATGAATGGTTGAATTTTAATTGCACAGCAGTTCAGGTTCAAGTGGCAGTTCTTGAAACCCTGTCCTGTTTTTTAAGTTTAAGTTTGCTTAAAATTTGCTTTACAGATGGATGGAAACATAGGTAGCTACACACACATTTATGCACACACACTTTCACACAGCCTCCATCATCTTGTTTAAATTTGGTTTAAATGTTCGTCTCTTTGACAGGGGAGAAGACATATGCCGTATCTAAATGACTGAATTTCAACATTGGTGGTCATTTGTACATTTTATAATTTTACCTTTTCTCTTTCTTCCACATATTTTATCATCCCTCTGTTGTTACTTTAAGCTCTTAGGTGTGAATGTTTGTACCAGCTGGGCTGATCTTGTGTAGGTATGGTGGCAGACTGGAGGTGTTAGTGCAAAACTAATTTCAGCACTGACCGGACTAGATAGCAGACAGATCAGCTGCAGAACAGACAGTAGTTGGCAGTAGCAGAAGCTCCCATATGGTCCCAGAATAGTTATTATACTGTGAGCATTTGTGGGTGTGCATACCAAGGTTATTATAGTTTCATGATTTTTATTTAGCTTTTATGTATATTTTAGTTGATACTATACTTTCTAATTCAGTTATTTTTTTAGTTTGTTAGATTAAGTTTAGTTAGTTGGTTTTTGAAAGTCTAGTTGAGGGTTTTAGTTTCTGAACAAAATTTGGTTTTTATGTTAATTTTAGTTTGAGTCCTTTCATTTAGGGCCAACTACGTTTGTGTGGAATGTTTACGTCATGTTTAAGAAAGTTCATTATTCATTTTTTTTTGCACAACTTAAGTTGAATTCCCTGAAAACGGCAGAATAATTTCCCATCATGACAGAAATTCCTGCTCTATCCACATTCTGCACTGGATCAAAACGAAAACTAAAAATAATCCATTCATTTCAGACATTTCAGTTTTGGTTTCAGTTTCCGATGATAACCTTGGTGTGTGCGTCCAGGCTTTGGGTGTGATCTGTCTCACTGTCTCCTGCCCCTCCAACCTGTCTCAGTGCGTGGCCCAGGGTTGACCTCTAACCCCTTTCTGCCCTCCATGCTGCGTTGTGGATAACTGGATGAACCTGCAGACTCCTTCAGCGGCCCTGTGGAGGAGGTGCAGAGCTCTGCTCCTGGAGGGCCTGGAGACGACCTGCTGGGAGGTGGGTGTTCCCTGACTGTCACTAACCGCGTTTCCATCCAGCTATGTTTATGCAAATTATGGTGTGTCAAATTAGAAAGGCTGAATGGGCCAGCAAATTTTATTGCAAAAACGGTTTTATGCTCGCTTGAGATGGGAAAGATTTGTGTCCATAAATAAATTATGTTATAAGCCGTGATGGAAACAAATTTGATGTAGGCTTGGCACGACAGGTTCAATCTCATTCTACAGCAGTTTCAAAGTGGCTTTGGACTCATTTGAAAATGTCTGTAAAATATCAGTCCACTACTCTAATGCATCATTGGCTGATGCATTATAATATTGCCAAGGACATTTCTTTCTTTTTTTTGTTGCCTTGTACTGCATGAAATTTGTCCAACATTAGCTGACACTAAAGAACAACTTTTCTATAATCAATTTCTGAAAGACTGTTTTCTCATGAATGTGTTGTTATTGACATTCAGGGAGCCTATTTATTCACTTCAACCCAGCTGATAGAAACACACCTAAGTTGTATTTTATTTTTTATGATATTTCCAATTTTTGCTGAAAACAGAGCTACTGATAACATCCTCTGTCTCACTCTCTGAGTATTTCTTTCCTGCTCTCATGAAAGAAATAGCGCTCATACACACACATACATGTGGCACACATGCATGCACACACATATGTTAGCAATTGTGCATATACGCTTATACAAATGCACATGTAGGAACTCACCCTCTTCCATCTGTCATAACCATTGTGATATGTATCGTCATTGTAAGAGTTGTTTTACAATGCACATTTGCACGCCTAGACACTTTCTCTGCATCTGTATGGTAAATCCACATATTTGTTTTCCTCATATTCTCATATTTTTCTCACTTGTTATATATTACATCTATCTTGATGTGTTTCATTATTTAATATCTTTCATATTTCTTCATTTATTTTAACACTGCATATATTTCATGCTCATTCTCATATTCTCATATTGTGCATATTTTTCATTCATTTTCATTCATCTTTGTCTGGATCTGCTCTGCTGCTGTTACATGTCCTACATAGATGCTGTAATTCATTCAATTTAATATATTTTATTCTTTTACTTCTTATGGTTCTAGTTGTAACAGGTTATTTGCTCTATCCTCATTTATATTCAATTTTTCTTTGCTGAATCCTGTTGCTATTTTCTTCTGCACTGACACAGTTTCCATTAAAAGTCCATCTTACTGTAAAAAACTTCTCCCGGTTCTCTTTTGATAATCAGTATATAATGTAATAACATGATTAGTATTACATGGCATTTTACAATCTGTTCTTCTGTCCATTTCCCATGCGTGTTCCCCCCTAGGTTTGATGTCCCCCAGCCTGACGCCCGCGGCTGTCCCCCCTCTGGCTCCGGCCCTGGCTCCTCTGGCTCCAGCTGCGGCCCAGAACGACCTCCTGGAGTCTGGCTTCGACGCTCTGGGCTCCCTGCCTTCCCCGACCCCCCCGGTGCCCGCTGCAGTCTCAGCAGTACCAATACTACCAGCAGCAGCAGCAGCAGAACCTGCAACCACCACACCAGCGCCCTCTGGTGGCTTCGATGCCTCAAGTAAGTGGCTGATGATTTGTTGTAAAAGAGGATATCTTTGCTTCTTGCATTTTGGTTTATTGTCATCATAGAATTATTTTTGTGATTTGCACCATATGGCCTTGTATTTTTAAGATTGTAGTTTGCAGCACTTGTAAATGAAAGACAGAAAGACCAGTGCATTTGATTATCTTTTTTTTGTATTTTTTGTATATTTCACACCCTGGCAGTGCAACAAATTTCTCTTTGTGAGAAAGATTTCAATTTCTGATGGATTTCACCTGGAAATTCAGTTACAAGTTTTCAAACTGGGCAGATTTTTGCCCATTTCTGATGGTTGATCTGCTTTTATCTTGTATTTTTCATCACAACTGAGCTATCTGAGGCCTTGGCCAAGCCTGCTCTTGGCCCTGTTATTGTAGTATTAGCGGAGCGGTGCTGCTGCTGCTGTTATTCCTGCTGGGTGCTCGCCTTCTGCATGAGTGACGCTGACATGCACTACTGCCGCTGTCCTCCTTACGTAACACAGTCGTCACTGCTGACTGCTTAACTCCTCAACACTGCTTCCTCTTGCGCGTTGATTTTCTCTTTTTTTCTCTCTCTCTCTCAATCTGTCTTTTCTCCTACTCCTCTCACATGCGCACATGCTGATGCTTTCTCCACCTCCTCCTGCCCATCCCTCTTCCTCTCCACATGATGGATGCCTTTCTCATTCTCTCTTTCCCTCTATTTCTTTCTCTCTGCTGCACCCTGCCTTTCCCAAATCTCTCTCCACGTGCTTTTCTTGTCATCTTCATCCTCTACAAATTCTCCCTTTTTACCCCTCCGTCTCCGTCCCTCATCCACCCCCCTTTCACTCTTATCTGCTGGGTCATTGCTTGCTTCTTCTACTGTGTAATTGGTGAGTTCAACCCCTGCAGTGCATTGCAGCATGAGCAGTTTGGACAAGTCCCCGCCTCTGATTCTTTAAACACGTTCCTGTTTTGCATGTTGCAACATATTTTCCCCCTTTGTCTCCTGCATGAGACAGGACTTCTAGGTTTTTATATTTTTTTACAATGCATCCTCATTTCCCCAGAAGTGTTTCTCAGCCGTGCGTCCTCGAGGTCCGAGAGCCTGCAGGTTTTCAGTCCAACCAAACACTACATCAGCTGATTTCACTGATTATTATTATAAGGCCTTTGTTGAATATCCAAGTCTGCACGCAGTCTGAGGTCTGTGATTTCTGAATTACAGACCGTTGTCATATATAATCATATCACCTGTCAATCAAAAATGTGGTAGATTTTTCTTGATTTCTAATCAAATTAACTAACGTCACCTTTTCGTAAAAACATGTTACTCCTCGGTTACCGCAGAAGTTAGAAACTTGGAAGACTTTTCTACTATTACTTGTAATTTATTCAGAAAGCACAAAACATTGCACAAGCTTGCAAATTACTGTAGCTTATAATAAAATATTTTTAAGTCAATATTTTGTGTCAAATGATTAATTTATTTTGTAAATAAGTGGGATAATGCACAGGGAGCCCAGTATTATTGCAAAATAAGCCCAGACAGGTTGAATTAAGACCCTGACGCGAAGCGGAGGTGTAGCATTATCATTCGACCAGAGAGGAATTCATTTGTGAAATCAGCTGCTGTGGTGTTTGGTTGGAGTGAAAACCTGCAACACTCTCATACCTCGGTGACACACGGCTGAGAACCAGTGTTTTATGCAAAAATAAGCCAGTGTTTGAGTTCATGAAATGCGAACACTGGCTGAGCGATTTCTAATTGAGTGCAGCTGTTGTAATTAAACACATAAAGTCCCTTTGAATGCTCCAATATAATTGCAGCGATTCCCTTATTTCTCCTGTGTGGTGCATGCTGTGCACAGCCGGGTTCTGATGCTGCCACGGCTGGATTGTCTCCCTCACTGTACAGTCTGGTCTTACATCTGCCCTCTGTCTGTGTACAGTAGATTAGGGATTTGCAGGTTGTAATCCATGCTGTTTCTCTGACGTCCTGCCATTCCCACCCTCTCCCAAAGTGTTTGATGGATTAGGCGACTTGCTGATGCCCGCCATAACGCCCCAGAGCACCGGGGGAAGCACCGCAGGAAGCATCGGGACCCCGGCCGGTATGGCAGCCGCTCCGCCCGCCACCCCGCCCCCTACCAAAACCATCGGAGGAGATCTGGACTCGTCACTGGCCAACCTGATCGGAGGTAAACTGCAGCTGTCGTTGCCTGAAGCTGCATCATTTTTGATAGGATCAGATATTTGAATATACTGACGTACTGTTCTTCTTTTCTTCTTCTGCTCTTGTCTTGCAGACCTTGGAGTAAAGAAAAAGTAAGTGTGTGTGTGTGTGTGTGCATATGTGAGTTCAGTGAGTGTATGTGCATGATGCTTGTGTAGGCCCACAGACCTTTAAAATCCTTGAAAGTTTGTGGATTTGCAAAAAATTAGGCCTGAAATGTTTTTTTTAAAATGAAAGGGTGGCCTTGAAACTACTTTTTTTTTTTTTATTAAAATGTAGCACCCAAATTCATCAGTATGCCTCAGCTCTCTCCATCCTAGCATCAACACTTCACATCCTGAAGAAAACCCTGTGACGGAGATTTGTGTTGATACAGCAGCAGTTTTGAAATTAATGATTTCACCAAGATTTCTTGACTTGACTATGAAGATTATGAGTAAAAAATGAGGCCCAAAACATGCCAGTTTGATGTGAGTGTGGGAAGTCTGTGTCTCTCTGTGGGTATAAAGTATGTTCCCGCTGTGCTTCCTAGACTGCAACAAATGCTCTGCGGTCACTAGTGCAGTACGACCAATATAATGATGATGAGTATCCTGTCTCTGGTCTCTTCCAGGGACCCACAGAGTGAGAAGAAGCTGACAGGAGGAGCCAACTGGATGCCCAAGGTCGCCCCCACCAGCTGGGGAACCCCAGGAGCCCCCATGGTAAGAGCTGCAGACTCCACACCCCTAACCTCAGGAACACACTTCATCCACAATGCTTTTGTGTTGCTGCAAACTGAGTGCAGAGTTCTACGCAAGGATCTTGTGGCTCAAACGTAATGAGGCAGATCAAACTAATAAAACAATTGTAGTATTAACATTATTAACATAAACTTTTGTTGCAATTTTAATTCATTAACAAAATGTTTTCATCACAAAAACTGAATGGAGAACTAGCAAGAAAGACCCTCCAAACCCTCTCAAAACTTAATTTCAAAATGATTTTCCAGTAACAACCACACCACCCAATATTTGAGTTTTAGAGCTCCTGCAGGCTGTGTGTTTTGTGAGGAAGGTTGGAAGAACATAGTTTGTGAGATGAGAGTTCATTGAGCCTTCCTGTGTTTCTAGGCCGGTGCCGCCCCTGGAGCGCCTGGGGCACCCGGAGCCGCACCCCCCAGTGGAGCCATATTGCCACCTATGGGTGCACAGCCTGGCTTTGGCATGGTGAGCTTTATTTCATGGTGAACTCTTTAGAGAGCGTTACTCATTGCCTTTCCCCCCCCCCCATTTTTTTCCCAGCCAGTCCAGAGATTAAAACCAGCGACCTTCCAGTCACAAGCCAGCTTCTCTAACCTGAACCATGTCTGCTGTGTTCTGCTGTGTCTGTCCAGCCTCCTGCAGCCGGACCTGGAGCTCCCATGATGCAGCCCATGATGGGTCAGCCTTTGATGGGGCAGCCCCTGATGAGGACTCCTTTTACTGGGGCACCCGGAGCCGCTGCACCAGGAGCACCGGTAACACACCGCAGATATTAATCATAGATATTAATACATAACACTCACACACACAGACACACACAAGTGGCACCTCCAGGTCTCCTATACACAATCGGTTCCAACAATCGGCTGTAAAAATATAATCAGACCGATTCCGATTGTGCTTTTCAAAGCCCAACTCGGCTGATACCGATTGTCTACCGATAGATCGATCCATCACTAATAAAGATTCAGCCTGAAAAGATTGGTAAAATGTTTGGTGGGTTAATCCTGCACTACGTCATGTAATCTTTGTCCTTGCTTCCCAGCTTTCTCCAGGACCTGCAAGCCAGAGTCCCAAGAAGCCCAAGGACCCTCTGGCAGAACTCGACCTCAAGGACTTCTTATAATGCCCCAGGTGGGAGCACAGGACACAAACAGTATGTTACAGCTTCCAGAAAGACCTCGATACTGCATTCACATTGTGGCGTTATACAGTAGACATAACCTCCGCCAACTTTTCACCTCTGTTAGTTAGTCTGTCTGTCTGCTGGCAGGATATCTAAAAAATGTATTAATAGATTTCCATGAAATAGGCCAGACAGATAGACCTTGGGCCAAAGAACAAGTCGATCTGGTGGCGATCTGGATCTGAGATTTCTGCCATTGGGCGATTAGCGTTTTTACCCATAACTTAATCACAGACTTGATTGCAAATTCTAAGGGTATGTTTGCAGGGTCAAGAAATCAATTTGACTTACAATTTAAGTAGGTGATGATGTCTGGTGAATTGGAGAAAAGTTGGAGAATTGTTCAGTGCCTTCTAGTTTTCAGTTGGAGAACGCCTGTAAACTCCGCTAACACTGGCGGAAAGAACGGCCAACCATGCCTGCCGCCTGCAAATGCAGCTTGGTGACAAAAGTTTAATTTTCATGAAAACTTAAATGAAAACTCTAACAAAATGGATGCATGTACACACGGTTATCCACCTGCTTTTCTTGTCTCCTCTTCCAATGAAGATAGAGTAGTGAATAAGCAAGAGCTTTTTCTTGCTGCCCATTTTGGAGTCCGGGAGAAAAAGATGTAATGCCAAATTTAGATTTGGCTGAGCTATTCCAATTCCCTGCTTGGCTTCCTTTTCATTCAGAATCATATGTAATCATTTTTGCTAAATGTAACCCATTAGGCATTTTGAAATGAAATGAAACATAGAAAATGAGAAGTCCCACAGTTCTTGTGGATACAATGGATTGTTTTTTATTATATCAATGCGCATGGAATGGTCGAACCTCTTGTTCATCAAAATCGTCATGGCAACAAGAGTTTGATGTTGCAGTTGACTGATACCCTGCGATGTAAGGCTTTTTTTAACACCACAGTGTGAACGCAGCATCAGTGTTCATGGAGAACAAGGGAAAAAAATCAACATTTTAAGAGAATCACTGCATCGTCAGAAAAAAAAAGTACAGGAAAGGTTCAAAATGTTCTCTTTCTTTCTTTCTTTCTTTCTTTCAGCTGCTTTCTTTTCCGGAGCAGGGCTCTCTCACCATTTGCCTGGTGTCTGTCAACATCTCAGGATACCAGAGACCCACGCCCTCCTTCAGCTACTCGACCTTAAAAGAGCCTCTCTTCTCCACCCCACCCATCCACACCCGCCCCTCCCCTGTGTGATGTCGTAGCACAAACTGTGAAAGTGAACCTTAGCGGTATATATTATATATATAAGAAAAAAACAAGCGTGTGCTTATGTAGATGTACTAATCCTTTGTCTAAACAAAACCACACAAAACCCCGAAAAAAAGTCCACAAAAGTAAGTGAGTGAAAGTGAAGGCGTATGTGTTTAGGTTTATTTCTAGTGTTGGCGTCTGAGTTGAATGATGGATGTGCGTTGATGTCCTAAGCTCCACCCACAACCCTGTATCTGACCCCGCCTCCTTGTAGAGGGGGAGGAGCTCTTCTCTGTCCCACTCTGATTGGACGAGAGTGGTAAACGAAGTCCCATTAGATTTTGGAGAAACATGTAGTGTGTCGTTTACAGAAAGGTCCTCTTTGATGTACATAAATTTCTCTGGCAAATCCGAGGATTATGTCTCTATTCCGTATGTCTGTTGAAGAGAAATATAAATGTGAATCTGACATGAAATTGTAAGAAGTCGTGTGAGCATCATCTTATTTCCCGTCATCGTTGGAAAGTATTTGGAAACAAATATGAATACTGCTATATGATTAATATATAAGAAGAAGAAACAACATGTACGGGCTTCTGAATCATACCAGACCAGCTAGTGATGTTTTTTGTTCATTTGTTTTTTTTTTATTCATGGCTTATTTTTCTGTCTTTTTTTTTTTCTCTCTTTTTGTCCTACATTATTTATACAGTCTATTACTTTCAGAGTCATCCTCTCAACTGCTGTTGATATTCGCTGGCATTGCTATTGACGATCATATCTTACAACTTATTTTCAGAGAAAATGTTATATTTTAGTTATTCGTCATAGAGGTGAATTCAAACAGTCCTGCCATATGAACAACTAACTTGCATAACAAGTCTGTACAAGTGTCTGCCTGCGATTGTGGCACTAACCATGTGGATATGTCTGTCTGTGCTCCTTTGATTTTCATTGTTGTCTGTGCTTTTGTTATAACTATGACCAGGTCAGTATAAGTATGGTTATTTTTATATTTAAGAAGAGTAGAACATATTCCTTCGCCATCCTGAACTCTGTGTTCAACAGGTCAAATCCGATTTTTTTCACGAGTCAGATAGAACAGAAAAACACATGGAATCCAATTTACACCACGTCTAACCACTCGGATTGGATTTCAAGTGTTTTTTGACGTCACACATTACGATAAGAAGAGCTACAAACATGCAGAAGAGCCAGCAAGAGAACAGCGGTGACTGGACAAATGAAGAGGTTTCATGGCTCCTCTCACCTCGCACTGTGACTAGAAAATGCCATCATAAAAAGTCAGAATAAGCAATGGCCATGTTACTAGCTTGTTGGACGGAAAATGCAAATTTAGACAATGTGCTCATGCCTGCATCATTACTATGACAACCAGTGTCGTAGTGACAGCAGATGATTATACTGTCTAAACACACATCCGATCCGGACACTTTAAATTACATTGTTGACAGTCAGCCTTAAAGATCAGATTTGAAAAACAAATCGGATTTTCCTGCTGTCTGAACACAGTGTTTGTTATACATGTTCATTTGACTATTGTTGACCTTTGACCTATTGTCAGTGAAACAGTGATATTATATGTGGCCAGAGGGGTTGTGTACAGTGTGTAAGCCCACAGGAGGTCACTGTTGAACAGTGTATCTTAAAGCCATGAGCTAGTTTCCCCAAAAGCGTCTTTACACAAAGTTCCTCCCATCGACTTCTAATGGAACAAACATGTTCTTAGTGTTAACATGCATTTGGATGGATTTGGATGCAGCTGTATAGCGCCAGTGGCCCCAGTCCTGTGCTGTAAACCCCAGACAGTGTAAAGATCTGTGTGTGTGTCTCGTTGTCATTTCAATGGACTGTTTCAGCGATTGGTTGTGAGAAAAAGACATGAATGATAGAAAATGACGGGAGATTAATAACTTATTTCATGACTGAGTTAAAATTGTATTTTTGTTTAGTTTTTAATTTATTTTATTTACAATGGCCCTCCCCAGTGCATGTAAGCCCTTTGAGATGCAATAAACTCAATGACGGATTGAACTGCCCATGAACGTTTCTTTTTTTGCTCTTCCATATAGCATTCCCATTTTAACAACCACCCACATTATGTAAATGTCAGCTTTTAATCAGAGTATTTCTGACATCAGTCCTACCACATTAGTACATACTCTACTGGTCAATGGTTACTTTTAATGATATTTATCCTTGTTAGATTGTTGCTTTGACAGTCAGTTAACCATTAACAGTTAGTTAAATAGCAAAGATAGCAACTTTTAATGGTAGCTAGCGCCAATCTCATAATGCTCCTGATAACCGTCCACAAATCAGTTTATTACAATGGAATTGAACTTTTGTAATAAGATCATCATGAACACACACACACGTATACAAGTAGTAATCTTGATTTAATGGTTGGTTGTTTTCAATCCGCATCATTCATTTCAGGTATTTGGTAATCAAAAGGAAATTCATAGGAATTGTGGCATATAAGTAACAAGAATGTCAAAAAAATATAACACTCCAGATTTAAAATTGTTATTATATAACAATATTGTGGTATTTTTTAGCTCACCATACCCTTAGAATTAGAGAAATCTAAACAGCTCAAGTAATTGTTGAATAGTTCAGTCCCATCTTATCACACCCCAATATGTAGCCTCACATTAAATACATAGTTACAGTACTAGGCTATCAAAATATATTCTGAGAAGTCTCCCCAAAAAGTGTACAATTCCATAAATTAGCACCAAGTCTCCGGATAAGCTCCGCTATAATTATGTGCACAACAATGAAACCACATTTCACTGTGTTGCAAGAATAGAGAAAGGATGGTGAGACTCAAAACAATCTTATATCCAGGATCCATGAGGACCCTTTCACTATTTAGAAAGAGGAACTTATTTGAAAAGGTAGTTATAAAAAAAAAAAAAACTTACATGAAACTCAAATCTAGATATACAAAATGCAAAACACCAGCTCTTTCATTTAGAAAATGTTCATAAAAACAGTCATCATCTCAATATCTCTATATAGTTCATTTGTCAAAAAAATTACATTGATTTTTTCCTGGGTCTTTTGTCAAGGCCAATGCACAGTTGCTCTTTTTTACAAACACAGTGGAGAACACTTGAAAATGTCAATGTCTCTCCATACAAAGCCTAGCTGGAATATATGACTAATATAACGAGGCTTTGCTCACATGAAACAGTATGAAACATTTGAATATACACACTTTCCAACAATGTATCCAAATTGGTCAAATGCAAAAAAAAAAACTGTCAAAATAAGAACAAAACTGCAGACCTAAATGATCTGGAAATACATAATCATGATATTCAATATTTTTTCTTAGAGTTGTTTTTTTTAGCAAATAAATTAGAAGAGCTGAAGAGCCACAGTTCTCTTGGTGCGTTGACGAGTTCCTGTTCCTGTTCCTGTTCCTGTCAACATTGAGTCTGTATGGCTGTGTGTGTTGCGTGTGTGTGTGTGTGTGTGTATGTGTGTGTGTGTGAGAGAGAGAGAGAGACGCTGTCACACAGTGTAACAGACGCCACTGGGAGGCACAGGAGGTAACAGAGATGCAGGCAGAGGAGAGGCAGTCGACGGGCCCCTGGTTGGTGATGGGGGTTGGGGGGGGGGGGGGGGGTCGTAGATTGTGGTGGAGGTGATCATGGGAGGGGGGGTAGGAGGGGGTATGGGGTGGGTGAGGGGGGTTGTGTGCTCTCTCAGGCTACCTGGCACTCACTTGAGTCCCCGTGGACCCAATAGCAGATCTGGGCGTACTTGAGGGGTGTTATCCTCACCGCCACGTTGTAATCCTGCTGCATTCCGTTCCCATTAACATCCACCCACTGGTGACCAGAGAAAACCCCGATGATCTTCCTCCTCCACTTCTTCTTCCCGGGCTCTTTGAGGCGGATGTAGACCCCTGAGCCGCTGGAGCCGGGCTTGGCGTCGCAGTACTGGTACAGCAGGTCGTTGGACTCCTCCGAGACGGAGCAGAACCGGTACACCAGGTTGCCAGGTCGGTCATCGTCGAAGCCGGAGAAGTGGATCCTCCCGGCGGGCAGCTTCTTGACTGAAGGGATAACACCCAGATCCATGTGCTTGACCTTCTGGGCTTTCTTCAGCTCCAGAACAGCGTAGTCGTAATCCGCAGCCACTCCGTCGGACACGCCTTTGAACCAGCCCTTAGGAACCTGGGTCTGCTTGACCCTGGTCCACCTGAACGAAGGCTTCTCCGATTCCGCACTGCGCCGAGTCCGGCTCTTTCTGCCTTTCCCTTTTCCTTTCCGGTCTCCTTTCTGGTCTTCTTTCTCTTCCTTCTCCTCTGCTCCCTCTTTATCTTTGTCTCCCTTTCTCCTTTTGCCTTTCCCTCGTCCTCCTCTCCCTTTGCCTCCTTTCCCTCGCCTGGACTTCTCCTTCAGGACACCAACACGCAGCTTCTGCGCTCCGTTCAGATAATCCCGTCCGTCGTGGATGCAGTGGGCAGCGGTCAGCACATGTTTAGGAGACACCAGAACCCCAGAGCATCCTGTGGAGATCTTCACAGAGGTGGAGAAGGGATACTTGGTGGAGAATTGCTTATCGGAGATGGTGAAGCGGGTGTCCATGCCGTACACTTCCCGTTTGTGGCGGGAGCTAGACGAGGAGTTTCCGGGCCAGGCAGTCACCTCATTGAGGCCCTGCACAGAAACTGAGGTAAAGGTGCGCGTACCGTTCTCGTAAACCGTCTCGTAGGACAGGAACTGCTCCAGGTCGTCCAGAGACGGGGCAGGGAGGCGACGCTGGCACTCGATCCCACAGGTCCCACTCTGCTCCGCCTGAGGCTCGGCTGAGAACTTGGGGCTGCTGAGAGGCACAGTGCGTCGGTTCCTTACCAGAGGCACCTTCCACTGTGGCCAGGTATACTCATCGTCCACTGTGGCCTCCTCCGCGACCACAGCCACCACCACCACGGCCAGCACCGTCACTGGGAGCAGGAGACACAGGGGTATGGGGCCCATTGTTAAGGCGGGCCTGGCTCTGCAACGTAAAGAAAAGAGAGGAAGACTTAGTCAGGGATGACAGAGGGCATACTGTAGTCTAGACAAATGATTAAATCCTGTTTGGACTTCATCAACGTGCTCAGCAAGTTTTGAGGCAATCTTTTATCAACTTCTTAACATCTTGAGGCAGTTCCTACTGCAGGTGGAAAACTAAAATATTCCTGAATTGAATTCTAAAACCATTTTTAAACACATGTACACACGCATTGTGCCATTTTGATTGAATGGTCCCTTCATTGGCTAATTAATTTCTTGAGAAGGTAATTTATGAGGCATTGAAGCCTGCTGATCCATTAGACAAAATAAACACAGCTCCAGTAAAGTCCACAGGGGGGCAATGTAGCCCAGAGTATTAGAGACGTCTCATCCACCAAGTCGAGAGCTCAGCCTGCAGAACTATCTATAGGGAAGCGCAGCAGTCTGTTCCAGACTCCAACACACTCAGAACAGTCCAGCATAATTCTACCACAAATCCTCAAAATGCTCATACTTGCAAAATATGATGGGTACCATTTTTAATGAGGATAAATTGCGACATAAATACGAGAGACACTCTTTAAAAAATCGTTGAGATCATGAAGCGTTTCTCTAGAGTTGATACATTAGCTGTGTGGTTGAGAGCAGATTTATAGCCTCTGAGCCTGGCTGGAGGCTGTGGGCAGCGGGGACGAGAGGATGAACCCTGATTCTCTGAATGGGCTGAGACAGTGGCTTGGAGGTTTGCCACAATGGTTAACCTTCTCTTTCAGTAATGACCATATCTGGTTTCCTTATAGCTCCACACTGCTCTCTGTCCAAGGATACACAATGCATCGAACATAAAGACTATGCAAGCTGCAGGCAGAACGCTGGTGCATGCTTCTGTGAGTGTGATGTTTGCCAATGGTCCTGATAGCCCTATAAAGAAAATTAGAATTTGGGTACATTTTAATAGATTCAGCAGACCATCACTTTACTGCAGGAACTTTATTTCGTCAGCATTACTGTGGCGATGTAGTCACACAGGCAATTCCAAGCACAAGAGAAAATCATTTGGATGCTGCTCATTGAGGAGCAATGCAGCAGTAGTGCAAATCCAGCAGTTAATTTCAAACAGAAGTGTAGACTGACAAGCCACAGTGATTCCATTCATCCTGGCTGTTTGAGGGTTTTAAATGGTGTGTGACAGACAGTCTAACATCTGGGGCTTCCAGCTGGAGGACGAGCCTGTGGGGGACAGCCTAGATTGGCCAGGGGGTCCACAGCACATTCCCTTCCAATTAGATGTTAGTGCAGCATGAAAATGAGAAGCTGCCAGGCTTGGCAGAGGTCCCAAGAGACACAGCTGAGAGGGAGATTCCCTCACTGGATGTGTAGATCACCTGTGGAGTGTACCAATGCTTTATCATGGATTACAGAAATACTATCAGCTCTGCCACTGCCCGCATCCCCTTTTTATTTAAAACCACAAAACATTTTCATGTCAGGTATTTTGACAGTCAGTGTGCCAGTGACACAGGAGTCAATCGTCATCCATCTGAGTCAGAGCTTCAACAACTGCACCAATTCACCTAAGGCAGAGCCAAATTGAAAAGGAGACTATCTGGCTTAAACTCACCACAGTGTGTCCAATAAAACATGCCCAGTAGCCGTCATCTAACCAGCCTGAACCAGACTATAATAAATATATACAGGCCCACAAAAGCTGTAAAAGTGTCTCTATAAATGGGAATACAAAAATGTCTGACCCTTAGTTTCTGTTCAACTTCACACTCCCACCCCCAGACTGAGACAAAACACAAATCCAGTAGAAAGCCTGTAATCATTCAGGATAGAGTGGAAACTGATATGCTGCCATCATGACTCTTGGTTACAGAAGGCGCTCATTTGAACAAAGCTATTTTCCATTGCAGTAAGCCGAACAGCGCAGTGCCCTCTCCGTCCCACACTGGGTTCACAGGAGTTGCTTGAGGCACCCAGGAGCCAAACCCACCGGTAGATGGCGCTAGGGCGCAATCCTCCCCCAGGCTCAGTAATGCATGAGTCCCCTTCTCTCCCAGAGGTAGACTATTGTCCAATTCAACACCACGTTTATCGGAACGGGTGATTTCATCCAGTTTGACCTATTTTCCCAACTTTAAATAAACTTCTGTCTCTCAGGCAGAAGGTCTCTACCCTGTTAGAGCATTATACAGAATAATCTGTGACTCATCAGACAAACTTTGTTGACTGTTTAGAAGGAGAAAATTATAGGCCAACTATCTGATTCGAATTAAATTCAAATTATCTCAGCAAAACGCAGTCTCTTCTGGGACAACTGCAATCAATTATGTCTTTTCTTATTCCAAAAATAGCAAACGTCAGAATTATCCGTATAAGGCAAATAAATACCCAATCCAATTAGATAATCAATACATCCAATGAAATGTGAACACAATTACATCTGCTCCAGCATAGCGGCTATAAGTGGGAAGAAAACGCTATGATGAATGGGGAATTTATCTAATATTCATTTTAACCATTTAAAATTTTAATTTATGTAAATTGACTTCAGAAACGCAATTAGGCCTACTTATGCCTTTACTCAAAAGGTGCACCCAAAATAATCAAAATACTCAAAAAGGATGTAGATAAATAAGGAATACTGTACCCAGTGACCTATCAACATTTGGATTTAATCCCCTGTAAAAAAAAAAAAATATATCCAACAAGTGCATCCACCAAGAATAGATGTGACAATCCAAACCGCAAGAAACCGATGAAAAAGGATCAAAAAAGAAAAAAAGAAAGAAAGAAAAAAACAAATAAGGAGCTCATTTTCCCTTGGCTCCATCAAGAGATTGTTATAACTGTGCATAAATGAGAAAGGCTTCATACCTGCTTGCATTCGATTGATGGATATGCCAAATCCGCAATGTATTGTTTGTTGTTGTCTTTTTTTGTATATACAATTATGATCCCTCTTTATCCAGAAAACAAACTTGCATCCCAGACGTCCCGGTATCAGCAGGGCGATGGTTCCCTTCTCCTCATTGCTTTTTGCAAATAGGCTGGGGAGAAAGTCGCAGCCGGGACGCTCCGCTCAGGCTGCACTTGATGCTGAGGAAGAAGGGAGGGGGGAAGAAAAAAAAATCTGAAAAGGCTTTTTTTTTTTTTCACTTGTGACAAAAGCTGTTCACATATGGGTGGGACCAGACCGAGCGATTTAACTAAAGGCTGAATTGGGTGAAGTCAGTGGTCTATTCAGCGGCAGCCCAGTCGGGAGGTGCGCTGCTGACATCCTGGTGCAGGCTGCAGCCCGGGAGGAAAAAAAACAAAAAAAAAAAACACCCCAAATTTCAGCGCACCCGAGTCAATGGTACTTTCAGTGGACTGTGAAGGAATTAGTTCCACTGATTTCCACAAAAGCCACTTGCTAGGCATTTCTTTGTCAGCCATCTGAGCCTGAACATCTGCAGCACTTTTATTTTAGGTGCCCGATGAAGTGGTAAAGCCCAACTAAACTCCTTTTACTCACGTTTCAGCCTGACATAAACCTAATGACCTTGATTCATAGTAGGTATGCATCATAGTAAGTAGTAACAAACTGGGATCTTTTGAAGAAAAAGCATCTATTAATGCTTTTCTGAAAGTATGATTGATTCTGTTTATATTTGTGGATGCTTGCCTTATCATCATCATCATCATCATCATCATCATCTTCATCATCATCATCACAAAGTTATCTTGATGTTAATTTAAAGCATTTTTCGCTACTACAAATGTTCCTTCTGCATGTGAAATGTACATGAAGTAATGAAATGTGATACTTTATTGATTTCTGCAGGGGAATTCTGTTTGCTTTTTGCTTACCCAACTCTCCTGGGAGGTCAGAGGTCGGGCTCAGCTACAGCATAGCACCTATGGGACCGACAGTGACTCAGTGTCTTGGACACTTCAGCGGGGTGCATGCTTGCCGACACAGGGCTTGAACCCAAGTCCCAATACAGGCACTTTTGAAAGTGTGAGGACAAGTCAATACATTGCTGTGTTTTGTCTTTGCATTATGCAAGGTCAGGACCAAAGGGAAGAACGCAGGGCCTCTGGCAGACAGAGGGGAATGCCATGGTGACTGGCTGAAGTCTCAATGAGCCAAGAAAAGACATGGAAAGTATGTGTGTAATGAGGTAGAGAGAGAGCGAGGGAGGGAGTGTGATAATATACATCTGGCCCAAGATGATGGAATGGATTACAGGATGTCATTTGGATTAGAAACTGATCTTTGTGTAATCACCTCTGTCACTCACCTTGATCTACAGCAGGCTTCACACCAATTAAACTGATTTCAACACAAAGATTACAAACATCCGCCAGTCCCCAGAAACTGTGTGTGTGTGTGTGTGTGCGTGTGTGTGTGACAGTGAGCGAGAGAGAGAGAGAGAGAGAGAGAGAGAGAGAGAGAGAGAGAGAGAAAGGGCTGGAGATAGGGGGTGATGGTCAAGTGTATCACATATCTCTGTGTGCACACATCTATAGAACTGGTGGGTGTAAGAGATGCCTTTCCACTTCCTCTGGCCCACTTTGGGTGTGGTGAGATCCAGATGCCTCCATCAGGATCAGTGTGATAAAGGAATACACCAAGTTTTTGGGAGATTGGCCTGTTGGTCAATTTACCTGTTAAGTGATGAGAACACCAAAATTGTCCATGTGTCCCCAGTAGATCATTGGCTCTGGTGCTCCATGCTAACACTTTAGCATAAACAGGGTGGCGACTAGCATTATATAAAAAATGAGAAAACATAAGAAAATGAGAACCCATAGCAGCGCTAAAGCTAAATGTAAAGTAATCTTAAATGACATGCAGCCAAGTGTAGAACATTGGCAGTTTTGTGTAGGACACTGGTAAAATTTACATGGAATATGTACTGTTTTGAACTAGCAGGGATTACTTTCCCTGTTTCCATAGGAAGTGATGGTGGTGGGCGATGGCAGCTAAAAATCACTGCACAGTGGATGAATATGGTTGCTCACCTGAAATAGTTCCAAAAATAAACATAGCTACATCAGCTATATTGTGCTAATGATATTTCATTTTTAAAATATAATTAATAATAATTAATATATAACTGAAAAACAATAACAACATTTTATTGCTAAAAGGTTAATCTTATTTTGGACCATCCTAGTTGCTTAAAGCTGCACCAAGCGGTTTTCCGACCACTAGAGGGTGACAGAAACCGCAACACATTTGTAAATAAAGTACAGCAACGCTGCTGGACTACAGAGACCCCAAAGGACAAAACTAGCGAACGACCGTGCATAAAGGCTAATAGCTAAGCTAAATGTATACCTAGAGAAGTGTTGCCAGTTACCAGTCTCGCTTTGCCAGATTTTTCTCCCGTTGAAGGTCACATGTCCCACAGTGACAAGTGAAGAGGTAGGTAGCAAGTTTGCTAATTTAACAAGTTTACTCGCTCGCTTCATCGATTCCGCCATAACGAGATTTTTTTTCAGGGATGGGAGGGGGTGAGCGCCGCAAGGAGCTTCGAGTTGGGCCGGGTTTTGACAACAAGCTTTAGAAAAGAGGTGGAAACAGCAACACAGCTGGCCCACGTGTGTGGATATTGGTTTATATCATTGCGTCTCACGGAAATCTCCACATAGCATAGGTTAGTTTCAGGATTGGTTATAGGGTCTGAAATCGCTTAGTGCAGGTTTAATATCACTCTGCACAGTGTATGCTAAAGTGTTAGCATGGAGCACCAGAGCCAATGATCTACCAGGGACACATGGATGATTTTGATGTTCTCATCACTTAACAGGTAAGCAAGCTGACCAACAGGACAATCTCTCAAAAACTCTGTGCATTTCTTTAAAGCTGTGATTGCTCTGCTCTTCTCTGAGGCCTGCCAACATCCCAACACAATAACAACCTGTGACCGCTGTTATGGCAACCTTGACACATCCAGACAAAGAAACACAGTAAATATTCCTGTTTTCAGTTAAGTTCAAGGTCAAAGGTCACAAAAGTGCTGTGAGAAGCCACAGAGAGAGAGAGAGAGAGAGAGAGAGAGAGAGAGAGAGAGAGAGAGAGCGCGAGCCCAGCCCACGGCTTCCAAATAGAAAAGCAGTGAGTGATATTTCTGGTTGGGGTCGGGGTATGCAGGGTGGATAGAGGGGCTTTTGTGCGGGGCGTAACACCCTCACAGGAAGTGCTCCCTTTGCGCTCTCGTGTGGCAGATGGACGCTTATGGGGAGAGGTAACTTTCAGGAATTTCATTAGTTGTGTTTGAGTGTATTGGATGAGACCTTGCCCACCTTCACAGCAGTAAACGGTACACAGCGGTAAAAAGAGGGAGCGCTTCTTAAAGGAATACTCAGAGTTTTTGGGACATTGGCCAACTTATGATAAGAACATAGACTTCAAAATCACCCATGTGTCCCCGGTAGATCGTTGGCTCCGGTGCTCCATGCTAACACTTTAGCATACACCATCTTGAGACATTGTAGGCTTAGATGAATTAAACCTTGGTGAATTCCTTTAAGACCAAACTCTACAGCCGACCTCCCCGAGTGACCCCACACAGGATCTCAAGGGGCCACTGAAATGTCCCTATTCTGTGATTTATTCCCTTTACTTAAAAGTTATCATACTTGAAGAGATTGGTTGAACCGTAGTTATATTGAGTTATTTGTGTTATCGCAAATTTCAGAAAGTACAAAGCGTTTTTTCCCTGGTGAAACTGTATCTGTGTCAAGTATGGTCTCAGAGGACCTCAATACCCTTTCGCTGTACACAGCAGTATACATTAAAGGCTGCCTACTCCTCTGCACAGACCACACTAATAAACCAACTCAGAGGGCTGCAATGACCCACAGCTCACTTCCACATGCTTTATTTTGACAACTGAATGGTCTTTTAGCTCTGCTCCACGCTAAACAGACTACCATTGATAAGATAGGACTCTCTACCTCTCTCTCTCTCACACACGCACACTCCCCCCCTCCTCCTCCTCACACGCACACACTCACTCGCACACACACATATAAACAGTTATGGGACAGTCATTAAAGGTCTCGCTTAGATCCACATACAGTATATAACCTTTTTTAATTGTAAATATTTGGGTATAAGGTTAGCATGCCGGCTTTCAGAGAAGAGAGTAATACTGATGAAAGGCTGACTGAACACACATTCACATGCGCCCTTTTGAACCTCTGCATACATGCACAACTGAACACACACTCACAGTCCTGCTGAAGGGGGCAGAAGACAAGAAACTCAAAAATCAAAAATCAAAAAAAATGTTGATGTCCATGCATTTTTGAAACTGTACAATGGATTTTATCGGTTGCGTAAGGTGTTGACTCAAAAAGAATAGAATAATTGTTTTCATGTGACAGTAACCCTGATCCTGAAGTTGGTTACTTTTCTTTGCCTTGCATTTTTTTTCGGACACAAAATGAAAATCTTGCAAAAACTAGAAGGCACCTCAGAGAGTGCAATTCACCAACTTGCTGTTACCCCCAAACACATCATTCCTGTCACATCAATTTTAAGTTTAATTGATTTCTTGACCCTGCAAACATACCCTTAGGATTTGGAATCAAGTCACTATCTCCATTAGTTTTATAGTCATGGCTAAAAAACGATAATTGTCTGAGGTATTGAGGTATCCAGCTGACAGACAGACAGACAAACAAGCTTACTAATGGAGGTGGAAACACAACCCCCTTGGCGGAGATAATAAGCAACTCCTTGATATGCAGATGAGCATGGTAGACTGTATCCTGTTCATTAAAACAGATCAGCATGTATACCATTATCATCATTCACCAGTCTCTCTGTGTGTGGCCTTGTGTTTACACTGACTCTCTATAATCCCTTTCTGCAATAAAAACACAAAAATATCGTTCCACATCACACGCCTGCCTGCACCTGAAACATCCACCAAGTATGCCCCTAATCCCTATGAATATCTCCATGGAAAAAAACCAAACAAACCCTGCCCTACAGGTAGGAAACTGTTCCTCTTGTGCCTGTTCCTCTTCTTATGACTGGGGATACTGTGTGGACATCTGAGGTTTCCAACCGCCATGATTGATGATCTCGTAATTTGCGTTCAGGTACAGTAATCATTAGTTCAGAAGCCCCAAAGAACCACAAAGGAAATGGCATGGAGGAGTCGGGTCTTAGAAAAGGAGAACTAAAAATAGGAGCGCTGTTTCACTGACCTCTCTGTCGCATACAGAGATCTCGTTATGCTGCCGGTGCTTTGCCAAATTGCCATTGCCTAGATACCCCACTGAGCATGGCACTGAAAACACACAGTCAAAGCTGCTCGGAGTTAGTTTCTAGTTTGGGAAAAAAAGTCTCTAAAGACGTCCTCCCTCCTCATCCATCGCACCGGTGTCAAAACATTCTGCAATGCCGAGAGGTTCAGGCTTGAAAACAGGAGGATGCAGTACAAACACGGCGTCAGCGCACCCAACCCTGACATATACACAGCCTTGATCTCTTATCACGGTAATAATGTGTACACACCAGGGAAGGGCGATGTTTTAAACAAAAGTGCACGCAAGATGGAGGGCTGACACGAAATCAGTTCCTTCGCCTGCAATAAGCGTGACGTTGTACACCAAACTTATATTTTGCAGAGATTATACAGCAGCCCTGTCAGTGAGCCTCATTTGGCAACACGGTGGAAAGTGGAACCAACAATTCATGCCCATTCTTGAGCTGAGGTGAACAGTGATCTGCAGTGTGTCCTCACTGGGATGAAACTGTTTAGACATGCTGAGACAAACACGGCTGAAACGTGACATTTATTCCCCACAGGCCTTTTGTTTATAGCGGGGATTTGGACAGAGGAGGTGTTTTCATTTCACCCCGTGCCGCCAGGACACCAGACATGTGAGAGGAGCGAGGGTGAGACGGATCAACTTATTTGTTTAGCTCATATTAGACGGAAGAACCGAAGCCACGGACCTGATTTGGGACGATCAAGCAACAACCAATCCTACATATGCAAATGCACATGCACAATGAGCATACACACACACACACACACACACACATACACATGCACATGCACACACGTCATACACAGTACATGCAAACACACATGCATATAAACACAAATACGCAAACACAAACTCTTGCAAGGTTGGAATGGAGGCGTAGAATAAGAAAGGAGGGAGGAAAGTAGAAGGGTGTGGATGTGTGTGTGTGTATATGAGAGAGAGAGAGAGAGAGAGAGAGCAAAAGAGAGAGAAAGAGAGACTCACATATTCTGAGGGGTCAGAAAAGGTTACATAAACACACTGTGTGACTAGGTTAACACACTAATCTCTGTCCTCTTCTCTGGAGAAGAAAGAGGGTTTTGTTGAAGCCAGATGATGACGCCTCTTTGGCTCATTCTGCCAAATGCTATTTCGTCTGACTGTTTTGGTGAAGTGGAGAAGTTCCACTTTCTCTTCGGCCCTATCTTCACTCTCAGATGTTCGATGACGGGTTCAGTTCTGTTTGGGAAACCTTGACCTGCCTGCTGTCCAATTATTTCAGTCATACAGTACAGTCCGCCAGCAAGCCTTGTTCTGTTGCTACAATATTTACTAACAGGGCCAACACACACCACAACTACACCTTTATCAATGCAAGCACAAACCCACCCACGCTCTGTACCAGAAGAAAGAGACTTGTTGCTATACCATGTTACTTTTAAAAGTAATCAGTTAATTTACTTTGTTACTTACCTTAAAAAGTAACTATAGTAGTTGTGCTTCAGAGTTACTCTTTACAAAAAGTAACTTGTCACCCACTTCAAAAACATGCTGTAGCAACTTGGCTGGTGCTGACATGTTTTTTGTCAATCGTTGTTTTTAAAATGCAGACTATCACTCCTTTTTTAAAACATGAAGCCAATCTCATATCAAGCACTTAGATTGTGTTTTTTCAATTTTTCAGATTTTCACTTTTTTCTACTTTTTTTAATTTGCAAAACAAAATTGAAACAATATGAAAGAAAAACAGGAGTAATGACTAACTTTAAAAAGTAACCAATATGGATTACATGAATTGAAAAATGCGTTAAGTTACTAGCTACCACAGAAGAGCAACCTGAGGCGTTTCCCCCAACACTGTTGATAAACCCATTCACACAGCCTGTTAACCCAGAGGCTCAACAGTACCTTCCTCAGGATATGTTCAGGGCTTCCTCGACTCAACCTGGCCTATTATGATCAAGCTCCTTCTCGCTCTACACTCGTGTCAACCCAACTTTCTCTAATAATGCTAGACAGTAAATCTGCGGCTCAAAGATCTCTCTTTTTCCACCTCCCCAAATATCCCAGGGCTCAAACAGTGGGTCATTATGAACAGTGATCAGTGAAAGGGCCCATTGATTTGGGGGGCTGGTTGAAGGTCATGTATGGACTCACACTGGAGTAGTTGTAGCTAAGAAAAAAGAGAGAGAGAGAGAAAGCAAAGGGCTGAGGCCAGTCGACGTATGGCAGCAGACCTGGAAGTGCAGCGTCCCTCAGGAGCCCCTCCAAACAGCCGCCCATTTCCTCCGTTGGGAGGTGCTCAACAGGCCCAACACCTATGAGCTCCTTTGTGTGTGTTCTGTCCCGCGTCCGAACAACAACAGCTATGGTTTAATACGGCTACCTAGAGGGAGGAAATGTGCTTCTTGTTCAAATTTTCCTCTACCAATGATCAAACTCGCATCGAAGCGCTGCCAGTTCTGAACAGTGGAATTTATTTTGAAGCCCTCAGGGAATATTGGAATAGATGGGTGGCTAACTTTAACTATGGGAAAGGTTGTTCTGCATATCTGTGAACCCAGCGACACAGAGTTCATTGTAGGTAGAGTTTATTATAGGTCTATTGGTCCAAGGTAGTGATAATTAAAGAGGCCAAAAGGGCAAAATGCCCTAGAGGCCGTGGCAGGTAAGCACACCTTGATAAACGTGAGAGGGATCGTTTCACCTCGCGATCTCATGTTGCCTTGAACTTTGACCTTTGTGCCTTTTCACTGCTCTGCTCCACTCCTCTGTTATATTCAAACAGCCCACTTTAGCCTTAGTTCCCATAGTCTCATATTCGTATCTGTCAACACCCAGAGCTTTTCCGCCTCGTACACCACCAAACCACCGAAGCCAATCTCACATTTCTACTCCTTTTGTTCTCCGGCCACAGTCTTTCTCACTCTCACCAGCCGACTGCATGATGCAGACGTCGGCCTGTCAAACTGACCGGATTCATTTCCTCAGACAGGGACACTGAAATCCCCGCAAATGACCTGCAGTACATTCTATAGCTTAGTTTTCCACTGTATGTACAAGGGTTTTATATTGGGCTTTTATTAAATATCAGATATTGGTCAGTTATGTGGTCCGCTGCCAATAGGATGGATGTTCCTCCCCGACCACAGCTACATAAAAACTGTCTGTAAAACATGCAATGGAATTCGATTTTCTTTGCACATTTTATTTATCCATTTAATTCTTAATTTAAAGGTCTCTTCTATCCCAGAGTTTCCCTGCCTTTGAACAGGAGTGGTGGTCACTTTGCCTTAAAAGGCGGCTAACCCTAAAATAATTTCATTAGTCTGGGTTTCAGTGGAGAGTTGAGTGTCCCACATTGGTCTAAATGCAGCTTCAGATGCTTTTCCACTGTCAGGAATAGAATTCTGGGGAAAACACTGAATAGTTGTGTTAAATAATTTTTGGGCATGACAAAAAATCGTCTATCTGCGACTCCAGTGTAAAAACACTGGGATAAGTCAAGTCCTGATATGAACTCTTCCCTATAGTTTATACTGGCAGGTGCTGGTGCAGTCAGAAGGTATGGTTTCCTCGTTCCATAGAGTCTGGCTCTAATTACATTTAATGACCACGTTCGTGAATCCTTTACCATCAGCGGAGGAAGTATGGCCAGGTGTTGCCGTCACAGTACGCTGTAGAATAAATAGAGCAAAGGGAGAAAATCATGTGTTTGTGGGTGATTTGATTCTCTGTAATTGTATTTGTCTTTGTCTGCTACCTCCTCCTCTTCCTGGCCAAAAAAACCCCACAGGGATAAATAAGAGGCAGACTCAGGCGAGGGCAACCGGGCTGCTGTATATGATGCAGACTGCGGGCATTGAGATCTTGCATTAAGGCTGGGCGTTCTATGTGTGTGTGTGTGTGTGAGTCAGGACGGTGTCTGTGCCATAATAAGAGATTGCGTCTATAAAACATCTGGTTCAAAAAGGTCAGAGACAGTTGCTTAAGAGAGGTGATGCACATGAAACAAAGGAGCAGGCTTTAACGTGTTTAACAGTGTTGTGGGTAAGATATGCAATTAGTATGAATGAGTTCTGTAGTAGCATACTGTATACCAGCAGCCTTATTATTTATATATATATTACATAATCATTCATTCTGTTAATATTACAACTCAGTTTGGCTGAAGGGCTTTTTATTGTATGTTATTAGACGAAGAGTAATAGCTGTGTTTTATACTCTCTTTCAACATCATCACCATGACAATGATCCTTGTCACTCTCTCAGATCGCCGGCCTTGACTGTTGGCCGTGATCATGATCCATCTGCTGGAAACCAAGAAGGCTTCCTCTGTTGCTCAAGGTGCAAGTTCAGCCTTATCACTGCTACTGCTGTGCAGCAACTTTTGATTTTCAGTGTCCTGACCTATAATCTCTCTCAGTGTCTTTCTCTTTCTCTCTTTGTAAAACTGTGTCAGCGGAAAACAAGGGTCAGCTGACTTGACAATAAAGTGAGGTGCACTGGAGTCAATGAGGGTAGAAAGGATTATGCTACTGGCAAGTCTTCAGGGGGACTTTCCTTTTTATTTGGATTTGAAATGCACCTGTTTTTTGTTAAATGGAGGGTTAGGAGGTACAAGGGCTTAATTACCTCCGCCAAGGAGGTTATGTTTTCGGTGCCGTATGTTTGTTTGTTTGTCTGTTAGCAGGATTACGGAAAAACTACTGGCCCGATTTTCATGAAACTTCGTGGAAGGGTGTAGCATGGGCCAAGGAAGAACCCATTAAATTTTGGAGCGGATCCGGATCTGCCTCACAAACAAGCAATAACAGCACGAACCTTGGCGGAGGTCTGCGCTCTCCGAGTGCCCTTCTAGTTTATATCTGGACATTGGACACACTGTTTGATTGACAGGTGATCTGTGGGAAGTGCAGTGAGCACTTGGCACCAAAGGGGACAAAATAAAAATAAAGAAACAGGGACCTCGAGGATTACCACTTTAATTATGTTAGCCAATTTTTAGGTGTTGGATGTAACAGTAAATGCATTTTAGAATATAACTTCTCTCTCTCGATATATATACCACACGTATTGCTACTGCTGCTGGAGCATGATCAATAGACGTGGCCAACCTCCTTCCAGCTGTTCCAGTGTTGTGATCACCTCTTTCCCTTCCTTGATACCAACATGCTGATTTCATTGGGTGGGTTGATGGTGGTTCCCAAACCCTCCCTGCTGCATTCCTCATGCCCTCCCGCTGCCAGTTGGCCCTCTTCCCAAACCTCAAAAATAACTTCCAGCTCCGATACAGCAACAGACGGCAGATGTTTGTCATCCAGAGATTAGTCATTCAAACACAGAATGAAAGCCTCCTAAACACGGTGGAGATCAGCGGACCCTCAGTTATCTGCTGCTATTTTATGTATAGGCTTTGATTGGACAGACTGCTCGATCTAAAACATTGCAATGCAGCTGCCAATCATGTCAGTCTTTCTACATTCCCACGGGCATTTGAACCTTCAGCAAAGGGCAAATGGTCCTTAAACTCACCAACATATTTGATGAGTTTATGCTTAATGCAAATCTGTTCTAATGTAATTACATTACAAAAGACACAACTTAAATGAGTTGAGTTTTTGTTAAGACTGAGTTCTCTATCAGAGGTCCACCCACTGGTCCCATTCAAGTCAAGTCAGCAGACTGGAGCAGCAGGTGTGAATGGTGCCAGTTGTCTTTTTAATTTTCTTTCTTTTCTTTTGTTCACACATACATAATCTGATGGTCAGTACTGAAGATAAAGAATTGTGCTAAAAAGCAAACAGGTCCTCCCATTGACTTTCTCTCTGCAACCTAGTTGGAGAAATGTGGCCTGTAGGCCTGCAGCGGCCAGTGAACCCTATTCTATTTGATATTCTATTGCATGCAACTTTTGGTGGCTGCTGTATCATCATGCTCACTAGCAGATGATGACAAGGTGAGTGGTTTCTCGGGGATCAGTCTGGTCCTGCTGTTGACTGGCTCCTGCAGCAGCAGCAGTCTGTGATGTTGATTCAGGGCCAAGAGGACAGAGGCAGCCTGCCAGAGAGTCTGCAGTCTGCAGTGAATCAGCACAAGACAAGAATGACCAGAGCCTGTCCAGGATGCCTCATTGCAATGGATCAATGGTTTGCTTAATTCTGATATTTTTCTTTTTTTTTTAATAACTTTTCCTTTGCATCCTTCAAGGAAAAAATCCGCCCTAAAGCACTTTGACTCTTAAACAGCTATTGTCTATATAGCTTCTATTTCTGGGTCAATTTTGTTGCTTGTTGGTGTATTTTTCTTATTTCTGTGGATAACTGGACAAAAGTCGAGATATTTCCAGTGCAGCTATAATGGAGTTTGATAGCAGAAAATGTTTCAGCTATCTAAAACATCAATGGTAAATTTCAGGTTTTGGTGCGAGTCCCTCAGAATCAAAGAGTAAGGGCTTCTGTCTAGACTCACTGTTTTGCACCGACCAACAACCATACAGAGAGAAATCTATCAGAGAAGAGGCAGAGATACCAATTTCTGAATGAAGCCATTACTTCAGACATGCTCACCCAGGGTCCATATAACTGACCAGTAGTTGAAGTAATGATTTTGAAGCAATTAATTTGAAGCATATCCCTGTAGATTCTCCACTACTGCTCACACACAGGATCCTAACAACTGTCCACATGTAGGAGGAATCCCTCGTTCTATGTCCTAACCAAAATGCAATGAACGTGATTGCACAAATACCAGACAGTTCAACTTTATTGATTTCGACAACAAACAGCAGGCAGCCTGGTTGTGAGGCAAGAGTGCTATAGATTTGGAGTAAGGGAATCACCTCATCAACACACCAGCATGAGGTACATGGACTGGGGATCGAATGACCTTTCCTACCACTCCCAGAATGTCTGGGAGTCACCTCCTGTCACCATCAAACTCAGCGTTGCCTATAATATTGCATAACCCTCCTGCTGCAACAGTGTGAAGGCTGAGGCTTGACCTTGACTTCATACCCTGATCAAATATCCGCACTGCTGTCATAAGGACTCAGACACTACGTGCTAAACTTAGGCCATAAAGTTATGTGTTTGTAACAAATGCCATGGCCTGTCAAAAGCTATTGGGGATAATCTACACCATGCTTATGGAAGAATATGTGGATTTCTCTTCATTTTAGATCTAACAAGTTTAGGTCCTACTTATGGGAATGCTTTGCTTGCACAGTGTGACATAATGTGTTTGTTGTAGTCTACTACTACTAATATTACTACTACTAGTGCTACTACTACTATTACTACTACCACCACTACTAGGCTACTACTACCACTACTACTATTACTACTACTAATACTAGGCTACTACTACCATTACTCCTGCTATACTACTAATACTACTACAACTACTGGCAGGCTACTGCTACTACCAGCACTATTGCCACTACTACTACCGCTGCTACTAGGGTACTACTGCTATACTCATTTTCTTAAGACAATTTAGCTACAAACAACCACCAATATGAATGAACACAAATAGCCTACATTCAGAAAAGCATTATTGCTCTTCATGCCTTTCCCCCCCCTTAAAAGACCCTAATATAACTTACACCAGTTCCACTTACTGTGTGTGTACTATGAATTTATGTAAGATAAGATTAAAATCAGTAAGACTATAATGTCAGCCTCAAAAGGGTAAACTGAGTTCAGGTGAATTTACCCATCACTATATCCCTAAATTACTCCCCATAAATTTGCTCAATATAAACTAGTATTAAAGTTTTGCTGCCAAATGATACTTGATACGGGGACTTTGCCCGTTTTAATGAACTGAAACAATAAAGCAGCTTGATTGATAAGGAGACTCGCGCTCTTCTTAAGTCGTGTGTCGAGATAGGAAGACGTGCGGTCACAGCTCAGTGGTCGGACCTGCGCATCCACTTGTTGAGTTCACAACAGTTCACCGTCGCTCTATTTAAAGAGGCTGAGGCAACAACATGGCACACGGTCTGGTCAGACGAGAGTCGGTGGACACAGAGATGCACAAGTCCGAAGACCAAAGCAAAACCTTCGTCTACACAAAGAAGAGGGGCTACGATGTTACCAGAAACCCCTACTTGAACAAGGTAACGAGAACTGCCGCCGTTGTGTGAGTTTTGACTTGTTTCTAGGTAACGTTAGGACAGGGTTGAGGTTGACAAACTGTAATGCTGCATTCACGCGCTGTAGGAAACGTAGGAATTCCGAGAAAAGCTGAAACGAACGACCCATCAAAGTGGTAAATACGACTGGGGAAAGATGGGAATTTGTCTGTGATACCCTAGTTTTCGAGATGTGACTTTGGGAAAGCTGTGTCAACAAGTGTTGGTAATGACTTTTGGCTAATTAATTATTTACAAAACGAAAAAGATAGATTCCCAGGTGATGCTAACTACTGCGGTAAACCGTTGTCAAAAAGGAAATGGTTGCACACTCTAGGTTGTTAATTGGCCAATACACGAGAAGGGTGTGAAACTATACTTTTCCTTGATAAATTTATTTAAAACATCACTTAAGCATCTGATGTGTAGGTGCTTTCTCCTCCACACTCAGTTGCTGCAGCTCAAAGTAGCTCTGTGCCACATGGTTTCTAAAATACAACATGGGGATAATTTTTTTGTATCATATTCAAGGACACCCCTATTTTCTTTACTTTGTGAAATAAAACAACAACCACCAAGCAACTATTATTGTCGCAGGGTCCAACCTGAAAGCACTTGGAGGCCGGGGCTTACGAGGAGCACGTGAATGCAGCATTAGTCAGCGGGGTTCAGGAGTATCAGCTTTAGACGTGGTTATATTTAGAATTAAAGGGACCAAACACTGCTGGCACACAGAGAGGGCCTTTTGTTGTCGTTGTCCCGTCCGTATCGCTTTGTATAGACCGTGTTTGGTTGCTTTGCATTCATCGCTAACGGGATGAATGGCTGTGGCCCTTCTCCCTTCTCCCCATTCCCCAAACCCCTCAATATGTGATGCAGCTTATTCTGACAGGCTGCTCCAAGCTCACTGTGGAAGCTGATATTGTGTCAAGTAATACTAGGCCGCTACTGCTCCACTAACATTGTAAATATTTAATAGTAGGTATAACTTTCCTTTTCTTCTCTTGGCATTGGAAAATGAGGAACAGGGTCTTGGGTTAGGGTTGTTTGAAGTTGCATAATCACTGTAAAACTGCTGACCAGTTTCCTTGTAGGCTTGAGTCAGTGTCATGAGGGGATGGGCCGATCTTCCTGTGGGAAAACTTGTCAAGGTAGTCTGTTGGCATTTTTTCCAACATGACCGGTTGGCTCAACCCTTGGCTTTGAATTAGCCTGATCATTTTCTTTGTTGTTATTTTTTTTTTGTTGTCAGTAGTGTAAACCCATGTTTAACAAAGAGGCTCTGGCAGCCTATTTGCCTTTCCAGTGTTTTCTCCTGGTTTACATGGTGACCTGGCTGGATTCAGGGCCAGTCATGTGTCATGTGTGCTCTACAAACACTGAATGTAGTCTAATCACTCACTGTCATTTGTCAGAGTAATTTGAGGACATTTACACAATCTTTTTTTTTTTTTTTCTGAGTTGCATACCCAACATATTTATTGCGCTCGTCCTGGTCAAATATATACAAATCATATTGGAATCTATAGCAAAATAGATCTAACTGACAGACTTGTTTTTTAGCTTTATTCTCTCCCATTTCACTATGAAACACTTGTGCTCAGACAAAATATCCCAAATATTATAAGATACTGCAAAACCTGCTATTTGGCCCCCTTGTTCCCAGATGTTTCTCTCTCATCTGTTCAAAGGTGAACATGTTTCCCCTCTTTTAGGCTCACAAGCCGGACTCACTGTAGGGTAAAAGCTGTCCCTGTCTGATAAAAGCTGCCGTTCACCACAGTTGAAGCGGCTCTCAGCCTGGGTGGTGTTTGCCCTCAGCTGATAAGTCAGACAGTAGAGTTCAAACACCCCAGTCTCTGTGGGGTGGGGTGGGGTGGGGTGGGGTGAGGTGGGTGGAGCTCAGGCCCTTACTGGCTACACAGAGCCTTATTTGTTAGGCAAGTTAATGACTCCACTCCTGAGACCACGTGTTGCATATCAACCCTGTGTGTGTGTGTGTGTGTGTGTGTGGTGTGGTGAGGTGTGGTGGGGTGTGTACATAGATGCAATAGGACTGATATAGAAAATTAGGTCACCCTTTGTAATCCAGGTGTGCCCAACCAGACTGGATGATGTCATGTTTTGTAGTCCAAAGGTAGTGACAAGGGGGCGGAGCCATGTTAGTTACTGAATCCCTCATTTAAAGGTGCTACATGTTGCATTTGAACATCCGTCCAGTCTTACATTATGGGATTACAGATTATTACTTGAACCTGTCTAATGCCTGGTAAAGGTTGTCATGGTTTTACAGCACAATAGGGCTTATTTGAGGGTGTGCTGCTCATTTTTCTGTTTTCTTTTTTTTTTTTGTAAATTTGCCTAACTGAACTGATTTGAGACACTTTCCTTTCAACCCTGCTCTTCAGACTGAGAGGTTGGCTGTTTGTAGTAGAGGTCAAGCTGCAGGCCTGTACCTTTAGCCCTTAAACCTGGCTCAGTCAGCTGTTTGTTTACATCTCAATTTACACCTCGGGGCCCTGAATGGCCCCAGTATACGAGAGGGCTCTTCAATGCACTGCTCAGATTAGTTGACCCAAATTCATGTGGAAGCATGATTGGTCTACCACTTAGGACGTTACACTATGTTTTGTTTATCTTAATGAAAGTCTGTTAGTAACAGGACCTCAGACATTCAGATTCGGGGCCTTCAGTGTAGGCTTGAACTTGACATTGAGCAACACGTGGAAGGTTTTCAAAGACAAAGCAGTAAACTAGACATCACTGTCACTTTGCTCACTATCTTAAAATGGCCTCTCTCTCTCACACAGTTAACTTAGTCTCTTTCTTTCTTTCTCACCTCCCTCTCCCTTTTTTCCTTCCTCTCTTCTTGTGAGTGGTGTGAAGAGTGAATGTTACGAGGGCCACAGTTCTTTCATGTTTTATGACGAGGCTTTTCATCCTGCTTTTAAGTTGGCCCTCCTAATGAGGCAGAGGTTCAGAGCTTGTGTTATTACTTTGTTTTGGAAAAGATTGGGGCTTAATGAGATTAATCAAACGAGCGCAGGAGCTGTGCTTGAAATGTTCTGCAGCAAGCATCTGCTTTTAAAAACGGAGGAGCCTGCCTTAAATTTAGCAATTAACCAGAGGCCTGTGTTCACCACACTAGTTAGTTTACAATCATGCCACTCAAAAGCAAATTGAGGGCAGATTCTTAAAACAAAAGGCCTCAACTTTTTTTGTCTGTGTTGTAATAACTTTTTGGTAGTTTAATTTAGCTGCAATTAAGTAGCAATTTATACGATTTTTGCAGATGTGCAAAAGTCGAGCTCGAGCCACTTTTTTCTACTTCTCTAAAATGACCTGAGTTTGTGTTTTAAGGAGGTACCAAGCCACAAATATTCCTATACAGAGTCCTGCAGGGCAGCACACATTTAGCTACTCTTGGCTGGAGTTGGTTGTGTGTGATCAACCAGATACTCATCAATCGACCTCAAACACAGGCTCCCTCAAAAACACAGGTTAGAGTAATAGCAGAAAAAAAAGGTTTCTTATGCAGCAAGGTGAACCGTCCACTGTCAACCGTGTGCATGAACCAGGGCGAGGAAATTGGAGGAGAAGGTAGGAAATGACTGCTAAAGCGTGTTAGCGGCCAGGCACAGGCGGGCTTCTGTGGTCGCAGCAGTGGCACATTGTTGCCCTCCTTCTGATTTCAGCGAGCCCTGGGGATGAGGTGTGTTTACCTCCCTCAGCTGGCCCACTTCAGCCCGAACAGGAGCCAGTCACAGCACAGCCTGCTAATTGATGCTGAGGGGCGCAGTGCTGAAAGCAGCCTGTCCTCACATCGACAGGGTTTGATTTCCTTTTAATCTCCCCTGCGCCCAACACACACACACACACACACACACACACATGTATACACATAAACATGCACAACATACGTACCTGCATACATATACAGGCACACACACACACACACACACACAGCCTCACCCCTAGCAACCCTACTCTTTGGTTAACACTCCCTCCTCCCTCTCCAGAGGTGGAACCGGATATTATAGGTGTGTTTTGTGTGTGTGTGTGTGTGTGTGCACCGCGCAATAAAGAGATGAAGTGGGGTGTGCGAGGCGTAGAAAGGGGTCTCTGTGGGGAGGAAGAGAGCGCTGGCCACGCTCCACAGACGTCCTCTGTCTCTCCGCTTGATCACGCATTAATGAGGCGTCTGTGTGGATCCCGGCCCTCACTACGTCTCTCTGACGCTGGTTCCGCCTGAAAAACAACAACAACAACAGCCTCTCTAAAACACTCTTAGCGCCCTATCAGGGATGCTGTTTCACCTCAAACACTGAGCCGAGCTGTTGGCGCGTCCAACAGATGCCCATTCACTAGGTCTGTACTCCAGGCAAAGGTGCGTGCTGTAACAAGTGCAGTCAGTCGTAAAGGTGGAGGAGAATGGGAACCGCAGCCGCTCTGCCCCCCTGTGGAGTTCGTCATCCAGTCCCACATGCTGCAGCTGTCAGGCAGGCGCAGCGATGTCAGCCATGTTATTTTGCACCCGACAAACACAGTAATCAATAGCAGATTCTTGCGTTTCAGTCTCTACAAAATACAGTAGGCCCCCGAGTGAGAAATGGTGCAGTCATTCATGCTTTTAGCGCTAAATCCCAAGAAACATGAAATCGATCCCCTTGATTAAACAGTAACATTTTGTTTATTGAGGTTTTTAGAATAACTCGCATTATGCATCATTTGAGCCTATGAATGGTGAACAGAATGGGGAACCCATGCCCAGACGGCACTGCAATCGGATGCCCCATTTGCAACCACAGGCTCCACATATGACAGTGCGAGATGGCCTGTCAGATGAAAGACTTCCATTAAGAATCTCTGTTCTTGGCAACAGTGTATCTGATTGGACATTGAGGATGTGCTGGTACGCCAAATGGCCAAGCCCCTTTAATGGAGTTGGGGTTCTGATAACCCTCTGTAACAACTGGAAGTCATCAGGCTCTCATGTTGAATTTGCCCTGGTTTGGCTGCTACACTCATTGACTTTTTCTCCCAGAAGTTTTTTTGTTTTTTCCACCAGGCTTGCATTTTCCTCTAGCTGAGACCTACATGAATAAATTTAGCAACAAACAAACAAATGGCAACAAATAGGCCCAGCTTCCAATTCTGTAATGGAAATATTTCTGTATGGGTTTTTCTGTGGCTCTCTGAATCGTCTCCGTTGGTTTTGTGTTATGTTTTGTTGGTTACCGGATAGCGATTGATGTGATGTGTTTTTCATGTGAAACATAATGCGCTCCAGCCGGGTCTGTGTCATTGGCAAGGCCTGATAAAGTTTTATGACAGCAAGTGTAGCCTAATATAATTATGTCACAATTGGTAAAAGGTGTCATTTAGGACCTGGACCTGACTTTTGCCAGTGCACAATGAGTCTGAAACTTTCATTCCCACTGAGTCACAGTGTCGGCATGACATGAGGATGAAGTTTGTTTTCTGCACAGTCAGGACTGTAAAGGCTTTGTTCTGACAATTCTCTGTGTTGGCGAAGCTCTATAATAGCAATGTTTTGTTTATGCTAGCCATGGCTCCCATTGGGCTTGAAAATCCTTGAAAGTCTGAAATTAATCAGTGTGCCTCAGCTCTCTGGCCCTCTCTTCAGCCTATGATCACCACTTCACATCCTGATGAAAATGCTTTGATGGAGATTTGTGTTGATATAGCAACAGTTTTAAGAAGGATTTCACCTTGATTACTTGACATGACAAGATCAAGTAAAGCCTGGGGCCTCTATGAAGTCTATGTCATGTCTTACCCCAAAAATCATAGAGAAGTCCTTGAATTGGAGGTCCAAATGAGTGTGGGAGCCTTGCTTAGTGTTACAGATGTTATACAAAAATGAGTTTTCCACATGCCATTGCACAGGAGATTCTGATCTTAGCCTACAGTCTCTCTGGGTTGGGGAGGCCTCATGTGGCAAAGCCAGATGTGTGAGGTTTGGAGGTGGATGACAGTGGTTATATGAGGTTGAGCTCCATGATGTCCGCAGTAAGATTACAAGCCTCCGTTTAACTGAGCAGCGAAAACGGGACAAACGTTGCTCTGTTCGGGCGCCGTGCGGGCCAGCTGCACTTGTCAGTCCCCCTCGCTAGGTGGGCCGCAGTGCTCTGTGGATGTGTGTGTGTTCGTGTGTGTGTGTGTGTTGTCCCAGGTGTGGCCAGGTGTGTCATGGCGACCGCACACATTGGTCGTGACCAGACATTCCTCTGATGGACTGGAGTGGAGCGGCCAGACAGAAAGAAAGTGCACCCTCGTTCCCCTCCAATAACTCACCTCCAGTGACACCTGCCCAACCTGCGCTTTGCACACACACACACACACACACACACACACACACACACACACTAGAATAACAGAAAGAGACGCGTAAATAAGCCCATTCAAGTGCCTTGTTAACTCATAGACTCAAAAGTGCCTTCCGCAGAATATGTTCAGTACTCGCTGAAATCAACCTAGTGTATTACATTCAATCTCATGTCAATTCAACTGTCTCTAACAAAGCTAGGACACACACATACACGTACACACACACACACACACACACCTCTGATGCCGTGTTTATTCAGCAGCAGTCCTATCTAAATGGCCCTACCTCCTCAGCTCAGTTTTTGTGTTTTTTGTAAGACGGTCCTCATTCAAGTGAGGACAATGGAGAAGCCATTAGAGCGTCCCAGACAGAGACACAGGCAGAGGGAGACAGTCTGAGCCTCATCACCTTCCTATGAAGCTCGCCTCGAGCATCTCAACCCCTCCTGTCTTTCTTGCCACTTCTGTCCCTCCTCAATACCACTTTTGTCTGTTATATCTCCGAGCAGAAATGTCGCTATGGAGATCCAGGGATAACAGCGGTGATGTGTTTTCTTTGCACAAAGGTGATAGTAATATTTAATTTCAGCATTCTACAACACACTGGATGTATTCCCGTTAAGTACAAATGATTTTCCCCAGGTCAGAGATTAAGAGATGTCTATCATTCTGACTTTTCTAATCCTGTATTGATTACCGTAATAGGTTTTGTGCAGTTGCAGCCTGATAAAAAGGGTCAGCGGGTTAGTGTTTTGGCTTATCACATTTAGCCCAGATCCCAAAGGACTTTGCACTTTCTAGTGGTCAAAAAAACTCCCACCAACCACCAGTGTTGTCTTCATTCCAACTACTCCCCCGCACTACAAGATCACACAGTTGAAAGGGAACTGTCAGATCCCAGATATAACTATTTCTCTGTGGGATGAGGAGCCATGCCCTTTCCCACTGACCGTGAGCTACAGCTTTGCTGGTGACAGTGTTATGGCCTTTTCCCCCCATTCTAACGGCGATGATGTTTGTCTTGCCAAGAGACAAAGTTATTTTCTTTCGCTCCTTTTTTTGTCTTTGAAAAGATTCATTCAGAGTGCTGGCTGCCATGTAGGTGGCCTTCTGGACAACAGAGATTACTGTCATCATAGAAACCATCAGGGACAACAGGAAACACATTTTAGTGGGACCTTTTCTATTGGTTTGGCATGTTCAGCTCTTAGATGCTGTTCCTCCTAAAACTGAAGAGGTCACAGAGGTCAGTGGGGAGACTGGCTTTCTCTGAGCCTTCAGACTGAATGGAGAAGGAGCAAAGAGAGGCTATATTGTCATGGCCGGTATGAATTAGGACTATCGCATATACAGGACATGTGTTTGATGTCTTGCTCATGAGAATTTAATTACCACATGAATTTTCAGACATATACAGACATAAACTTACTGTAAACAAATGAGACCAAGAAGATCGGCAGCCACCGGCCTCCACACTGCATTTTACAGTGTGTGCCACCGGGTCAGATTTGGCGGGAAATCTGCTGGATCCAAACAGGAAGAGGGTGCTGTTCTTCCAGAGCAAACAGAGTTAAAGCTTTCAGAGTTGAAAGGCCGATACTTCTAACACATTTATCCTCTTCAGTAAAGCAGAAGAGAAAACAAACAATTTTGAAAAACACTAGCACTAACATTATCACTGGTGAAAGATACAGGCTACCAATCATCTCCACAATGGTCTCATGTGTTTATGATAATTATAACAAGACATCGCAATTTGACAATGACATATCGATGTTTAAAAATGCTGCATCTTTAAGAGACTGCACAATTGCAGTCAGTCCTGATCTCATTGGACACATACGATACCCCTCAATTCTGACTGGACATGATGATATTAATCTATCCTTGTTCTTCCTTCAGGGTATTGACTACAGCATTAGACAGTTATTTTGAGATACTCTCAAATTGGATTAGCCTTATCTGTGAGACCAGAAAGAGATTAATTGGAGATTTCCTGTGCTATTTAGACTGAGTTCATCCAGTGGAGACTCCACAGTTGAAGTATAGACATCTGTCACATCATTTAAGCATGGTTTACTTGTCTAAGTGACAAGGATTTTGGTTTGCACTGTTTACTTTGTTGTTACTAATGGACTTTCCATTACTATGAACTCAGCTGTAGACTATTCCTTGATAGCTACCCCAAGCAAAGGAAGACATAGAAGAGTCACTGCTACCTATAGAACGATTTAAGGCATATGAGACAGATTATACTGCAATTTTGAGTGACAATGCCGCTGTTTGCATGAACACTCCTGCATCAGACGGGGCTGTCCAGGCCCACACTGTCCTCAGAACTGGGCTAATGAGTGCTGAAGAGCCACTGGCCTAAAGCATGTGAATGTTTGGCCCCAAGGCTTCACAGAGTTGCCGATTTGTTTAGAGGCTTGGACACTTGCCCGGCAACACTCAGGCTCCTGGGGGACCTGGACCACGGAGCATGAAAAGGCTGCCTCAAGGGGACCGGCTGCGTTTGAAAAGTCCTACATGTCCGCTACCTCCGCCCAGTCGTGGCTGCCCTCCCTAAGTCAACAGTGGCTCGGTTTTCAAGGCTGTTTAACCAACAAGCGTGTCTATACATTCACAAGTTGACACCTTCTGATTTACAGAGCCCCGCGCTCGCATATTTGCTCAGGACAAGGAATTCAAGACGCTCCTTTCGGTCAACCTCAGAGCTCAGCGTTGCTGCAGCTCATCTGGGTGGGGTTGGATACCGTGACTCACTGGAGTGAGAAGTAAATAACACGCCACGTTGTTGTCTGCTCTCTAATGGTGGATTTGGACCAGAGATGTGCTGTTGCAGTCCATCTGGAAATCTGTCTGATAGATGCTTGTTTATGGTTGCTCAGCCTGCTGCCAAGGAGCTGACCTGGTCACTGTCACTGCTTCATCACATCGCACGGTGTCGAGTCCCAGTCACTCAGATACACACAGATATAACAACTGAGTCTCAAGTCTCAAGTCATAGCAGGATTATAATGTGAAGTATAATAGCATTTTTTAGGGATGAAAGTGACACTTTAATGTTTGATTTGGACGCGTAAGATAGATAGGGGGGAGCTATCTAGAGTCTGGGTCAGGCTTTGTGCTTGTCTGGAAAAACAAATACCTTTTAGAAGGTCTCAGCGTACTCTTATCCTTACATTCCAGTCTATTTCCCAAACAAAACGTACAAAATTTAACTCACAAAACCAGCGCACTGGGCTTTATTTCTTCCCTGATTCCTACTCATTTTGCTGTCTCTCAGCGCTCATATCTGTCTGTCTATTAGCTCAGTGCAGAGATGTTTACATACTGATAGAGAAAACATTAGTTATCTTTCTGATTAATGCATTTGGCTCTCGGAACAAAGTTAGGAGCGCCACAATTCTTTGCCCCGCTAATGACCAAATTTGTTTAGGAATGAGAGTGCACATCTAGGCCTTACACGGCACATTTGTTGGGAGGCATTCCATTGGGAAAAGCTTAGTCAGGCTGTAAGACTGAGGAGAGACGGATTGAAGCTGATGTGTGCTCTTTCTCTTCCTCCTGAGAGGAAGGGATGGATTTAAAGGGCTTTGTTTTCAGGGCAATCCTCTTGAACCCTGCTACGCTGCCATTTTAGCAGGAAACAGATGGGGGGCATCTGGCCTTTGCAGAGAGAGTCCATGGGATTTGAACACAATACAGCAACCTGTTGCTTCATGGTTTCACACTGAAGATATACAGTATATTCATAAGTGAGAGCCTGCAGTGCTGTAATAGGAATTGAAGAAGACAGAGAAATTAGACAATACACTGCAAAAATATGGCCATCTTAAAGAGTCATTTAGCTTCATATTCAGTCATAACGTCATATTTTTCCTAAAACAAGTGATAAATTCTGCCAATGGAGTGAGATAATTCAACTTGTTTCCAATGCAGTTTCACTTGATTCAGGAATTGCCTAGAAACGAGTGTCAATATCTTTAAACAGAGCACTTTAACTTTACGCAGATCACTCCACTAGTATCAAGAAAATGACACTTAATTCAAAACAATCTTGAAACAAGTTGATCTATATTGGAAAAAAGTGAAATTATCTCATCACATTGGCAATTTTCTTTGCTAATGCAAGGTTTAATGACTTGTTGAGATGGATATGTTTGCCAGTGTCAAATTCAAATTTTTATTAGCACTTACAGACCATTTCATTTATCTTATTAAGTTTGTGGTCCAACATTCGGTCATATGTGACCTTTTGCTGAACTTTCTTTTGAAAAATCTTTTCTTCAAAAGCAGATAAAAACGTTTGCCCATTGTACGATTGCTATTGAGCCAGAAGTTCATGGTCTGGTCAATAATAAGTACAAACTCACTGCAACTGTATGACAAATATTTGTTGAACTCAGCGGCTTTGTACAGTCACCATTCTGCTCTACAATTTATTAACAGTAACTATGTGTAGATGGTTTCACATTACATCCGTGCTCTGAAAATTTCCCAACACTTGTGTTTTTTTATGAAAGAGGAACAAATGGCGACTGTAAATATTAGACATGGACTATAAATTCTAACCTTCCTGTAGCAAACTTACAAAACCAGCTATTGAGCTCAAGCCATAGACAGATGATTTATTTGAGCGCTGTGGGAAGATTTCAAACACGGTCACACTCCTCCTTATCCAATATATAGGCCTTGTGTCATTTATTGTGGTCTGTTCTTCACATTACATGGAGATTAACTTGGGTATTAATTTGTAGAAAATGAAACATACGCATGTGCATTTGTCACAAGTATGTAATGTTACCTATATGTAACCTATATGTAGCATGCATTTATTTATCTATAAATTTGTACTGAGTGTGCGGTATCCTTAACATGCATGAGGAAAAAGAAACATTGTCCATGTCTGATTTGATTTATTACATTTTTATACTTTTCTTTCTTTTCTTTTATACTTCACTAGGGTTGTTATTTTCTCTAGCTGTAATCAGTCTCAGCGCTATTGTCTTACGTCCTGCACTGAATGGCCCATCTGTCTCAGACTCCATACAGGTGGTCTGGTGTTTCTCGCTCTGGCAGCTTTATTGGGCTCAGTGTGCAGTCCTGTCTGTCACTGAGCGCTGATGGTCTACTAACACAGTGAGGAGAGAGACAGCAGATGATGAGCTGTCTTTGATCGCCTCTAAGCCACTATAGGCTACGGTACAATACAACATTATGGAACAGTGACTAGATGGAAAAACAGTTTGATGAAGAGTGTATGAGGGGGAAAGGTAATTATGATGAAGCAATCCAGATGAGAGAACTGTAGTGAAAGCATGAAGGGGGCATATAGCAACTGACAATGTCATAACAGCTGGATAATATAACTTGGTAAAATGTCAGAAAATTACCCTTTTAATGGGTCAAATATGTAATACGTTGCTAATGTAATAAATTAATGTATAAATTGACCGATAATTAATAACATCACAATATTACATTAACCGCAGATTATTACTTCATAAGGGGTGTAACATATTTTTAAATGATGATGTAATAATGATATTGACTCTTAGTTTAATAAGAGTAATAAGAATGTAATAACTTGAGTTATTGTTATTATATCATTATTACATCATCCGTTAGAAATATATTACACCAGTTATAAAGTAATAATTGCCAGTTACTGTAATAATGTGATAATGTAATGTTCGACATTTTATTACATTAACAGGTTTTATTACATGTTTGACCCATTTAGAGAGATGCTTTTATTACATTTTATGAAGTTATTACATTATCTGGCAGTTATTACATTATCAGTTGCTATAGAGCAAGATCACAAAGCGTTAAAGTAACATGAAATGAATAACATGAACTATAATGTTAAAAAGGGTGATGCACACAAGTGCTGTGCTCAGATATGATGCTGTATTAAGGCCACATAATGGTAAGATGGAGAACTTAACAATGCCCAAAAGCCTATTTTCAATCTTTTCCTTTGCCCTACCATTTGCTGTGGACCATCTGAGCTTTCTGGTATTTCCATACAAAAAGCATTTGGACCATTAGCAGAGTGAGCAGCTTCTCTAAGGGGCCCGTGGCTGAAAAGCGATATTTTACCGATTGCCCGTGTCTGTTCATATATACACTCACATTGGTCAAAGTTGTTAAATGAATAGGAGAAACAAAAATGTCAACTCTCTCCCTTTCATGTAGTGGCCTTTATGGCTGGCACTTGTGCAAACGTTTGCGTTACCATGAAGTCGTTACAGGAGATTCATTGTGGCCGGTTGCAATGGAATTTCCACTAGAGAGGGAACTTCCCCTGTAATATAGTGAACCCCAGCCTCAAGGTAGCTCTGGAGTGTTTCAAGGTTCCCCTGAGTGAACCAAGTGGACACACACACACATATGCACACACATGCATTCATGCATGGAAGCATGCACACACACACTCACGTACACCAGGCTGTGCAGGCTTTTCCATTGCACAACATTACACCTGCAGGCAGAAGCCATAAATAAACCTCTCATTCACTCTCTGTTTACAATTAGGACCATTTAAGACATCTTTCTCTTTCGCTATTCAATGAGAAGAACACTTAAATGGTCGGACCTCTTCACAGAGCCTGTTACTGTAGCTTGTTAGTTTTACGTCAGGCTCTCTCCTCATGATGACAAATTGAAAAGGAGCGAGGTGTCAGAGGAGGCGCTTTAACGCTTTTAGCCGGAGGAAAAGAGCAGGGAGGTTGGTAATTGTAGACCGGGGCAGCGGCGATGTTTTCAACACAAAAATCACTCATATTTGTCAGGGGGCAGGGGTCAGGGTATGATTCTCTGACGTGTGGAGTTCTGTGACATGGAGGAGTTTGTGTCAGTCAGGGAAAATTGGGTCCTTTGGAGGCCATTTAGTTTCTATAGGCCATAGGAGCCTTTTGTATGTCAGTGAAATTGTGTGTATCACTGCTTCACCTCCCTGGGAAACGAGGGCAGAGATATAATAGAGAGAAGTGCTGCAATCAATCTCTCTGGTCCTGATCTAACCTTCATGCACTCATTGCTACTTTAGACTTTTGAACTATTTCATGATTCCTCCTCTCTCTTGGATGTTGAGACTATCACTGAGCATGGTTGGTATTAGTCCAAAATATATCCAATTAAATGTCTAAACCAACGGATCTTTTCAGACTATCTTGACACATTATTTACATTCTCAGAAATTTACAAGCGTTTTGGTAGCGATGTGCTTACATTTGTTTTCAGACTCGCTCTGACGGACACACGTCTCTGGTGAACATGTGTTAGCCGTGTGTCGGCCCGGCTGTTCAGCCTGTAGTCTGAGTAATCAGACGTGGTTTCCTGGCCCCGCTTCCAGAGGAACCCCTGATTGAGCTATTTTCAAACCAAAGCCACACAGATGATTCTATTTCTCATGCTTGTCCCCATCTTAAACATAACCAGATATTAGACCAGCCAGGACTGCAAGCAAGGCACATTCATTTGTAGGGGAGTGGGTCAGAGAAATCAGCACCGCTGGATGGTGAAGTGATGAGCTCAATTTTACAACACTGTGATACAAATAGTGGCAAGCAAATTGGCAGCAGGATGACCTAGTGGTTAGTGAGGTCGTTGCCCAACCAGATGGCCTGGCTTTGATCCGCTGTGTGACCACATCTGCCGAAGTATCCATGAGCAAATACTAGTTATCTGCTCTGGAGCGTCGCAACCTGGCGGATCCTGCAACACAACCAGAGGGCCAAAGAATTTGAATAAAGTATATTAAATCAAATGTACAAAGCCATTATTGTAAAAAAAAAAAATAGAGTCACAGATAATCAGAAATTGCACCATTTACGAATGCTCAAATTCCTGAGAGATTTTGGAAAAATTTAGTCAGGTCTTCACATGATGTCAAACCCATCGAGTTCTGTCATCTAATGCCACCAATAAAAATGTGTATCTCTCTCAGGTCACACATACAGTATGTAGCATCAAGTGTTTCTGCGTCTTTGACCAGATGCACAATTTGATTAGTCACAGACTAAAGATGAGGTCATGTTTCTCTGAGGCCAGATGCTGGGCTCTATGCAGCCACAGCAGGATGACTCTGTATCAGGATGGATGGCCTACCATTTCCACTTGATTGCTGATGCCTGTAGAATTTATATGGTGTAGGATGACTGGTATGACTATTTGGAACAATGAGTCCAGTGATGCCAATGGACCTGGGCTTCCTCAAAACCAGGAAATGCATTCCCATGAAGCGTGGGCCCAATATGTAGCTCCTCAAAAAGATATGGTTTTAGTTTACCATGAAACCTGCAGAATTTTCCTTTTTGAAACCCAGGAATATCCGTGGGCGGAGGTGTATAATTTAGGTGATCCTGCCACTGATCCTGAGACCCCCCACAGTGTGAGAGGTATCCCATCAAACAGTGCAACAGCTGGGTGATTTATAGCAGCCATGCTCCTACACACACGCTCTCTCTCTTTATCTCTCTTAGCTGACTATCAGAGAGGAGAGGGAAGATGGATAGAGAGCTAGAGATGATTTATGAGTGAGGAGGATGAGTGTGTGTGGGGAGACTGGAGGAGTTCAATGGTACGGGTGAACAGTTCGGGGATGAGGGTCAGTATTTGTGTTGGACAAGAATCAGTCCAGCACTCAGCTCCATACAGATTGACCGTCGCTGTATGTTTTGCAGATCAAACGCAGAAAGTGAGCATGAACACACACATGCATGCACACATTGATATACACACACACATTGGCGTGAATGAATGCATTCATCTCGCCCTTCCCTCTCTCTCTCTCTCTCTTATCCTTTCTCCTCCAACACACACTTACCCAGTTTCCTTTGGCAGTGCTGTAAAATGTGTGTTTAGGGCATGGCTCCTGTAACACATCATACGTCACTAAAATTGGTTGTTCGACTGTCTCCGCTGTGCAGCGGAAACCACTAAAGGCTACACTATTGAGGTTTAACACCTGCTTTCATTCTCTTTCTCCATCTCATTTAAGATTTGACCGATATGGGCTTAAGGCCGATACTGATATTTTTAGATTGAAGCTGCTGATAACATATATTTAAATACATAAATTTAACCATAACAGTGTATGGAAAAGCCTCTGAAACATAATTTAGGACTTATAATAATGATAATATACAATCAGGGTTCGAATTGAAGGTGGCTGGGGGGCAGGAGGATCTTAACTTGGGGGGTCCCTTGTCATATTATCAAATTAAACCCAAATTCCCGAGAGAATGCAGCATACTGTATAGATTTAAGCAAGCCTGCCAAATTTCCGAGTTTCACTGAATGCAGCATCAATCTCTCACGTCTGTAACGTGGTGCCCAAACGCGCAGATTCTTGTGTGACAGAGTGGAACTCTCCATTTGACCTGCGTGAATACTCTACTAACTAGCTACTTCTTATCATAAAAAACGCAACTTTGTGCCAGTCTCTTCAATGATTTACATTTTTACTTCTAACTTGAACAGCTAGTTAGCTACCTAATTTACACTAGCCAAAGCTTGCTAGGTCTAGCAAGCTAGCTAGCTAACTAACTGGTTTTGGCTGGTTTTGAAACAAGGCTAAACGGCTCTGTATGACTCGGAAAACACTGTTGCTAGTGGAATATTGTCCTGAAAACACAACTGTCCTCAGAAGTGGATGGAAAAAGAGGGCAAGAGGAGGCTTTTCATGACAGACTTTTTGAAGGGTAATTATCTTCCCCCAGAAATGGTCAACTTGTTTGTTCCACCATGTTGAAAAATGTGTTCTAACACCATGTGTCATACCATTTTATTTAGCTATGCTTCAATTAGGCTATGAATTAGTGTTTTTATATAAAACAAATAATTTGCCATTGATATCCCACACACTCTTTAGAGCACATTTAACTTACATCTTGTAGAGGTCAGAGGAGCAGCAGCACCTCTGGTCAGCCAGGTCAGTGCAACCCAACACAGTCCAGCATCAGGGCAACAGACCAACACTAGACCAGACCAGTCCCAGTCCAGCAGCAAAACATATGTACTGTAAGTTTTGTGGCTTCTGGGATTTGTGATTTTCAACTTTTATATGACCATAAGCAGCTGGGTCAGCCGCCACATATGTACAATGCCATGTACAACGCTCTATGCTGTGGCTGGTTAAGGTTAAGTTGGTTCCAAGTAGCATAAACAAATAAACCCACAAATTAGTACCATAAATGAATACCACTATTGTTGTGGCTGTAGCCTATCATCTCCTTCATAAATCTTCAAATTGAGTGTTTCACCCATGCCATGCCCTTTCTGTGTGGGACCCCCCAAGAGTTGGGACTCAATTCGAACCCTGTATATATAACATATTCATGCATACTTTTGTGGAATCCGATCAAAAATGATCAAAATCAATTCAGGTTAAGGGCTCCCCATACACAACCAATGTCATATTGATCAATGCCCTCTCTCTCTTTCTCTCTCTCTTTCCCCTCTCCTGTCACACTCTTTCACACCTTCCTCTCTCTCACGTTAACTGTCACCTCTCACCTCCCTACCGCCGCCACGAGCGCAACAAAAAAATTATCTCGTAATGTTCCTCATTAATCTGTCGGGGGGCCGTCCAAACCCTCCTGCTGTGGCCGGGTGAAAACAGCGATATAGCAGCTCGGAGCTGGCTGTCCCTCCCTCCTGTGGGGAGTGGGTGGGAGGCTGGGAGACTGGGTCGTCACTCCCACAGCCAGCCAGACAGACAGACAGACAGGACTGGGATCTACACAAAAGTGTAGCATTTTTAAACATCAACATATCAAATTAATTGTCAAATGTTGAGACGATTGGTAGCCTCTACCTCACATCAGTGGCATTGTTAGTGTTGTTAGTGTTTCTCAAAATATAGACCACATTTCCCATAAAACCAGATTTTTCCATCAGTCTTTCACTCGCTCTACCTTTGTCAATCTTGAGAAGGTGAAATCTTTATTTAGCTGCATTTGTGCTGGAAGAACAGCATCCTCTTCCTGTTTAGTGCCATAAAGCAATCTCCCTCTGTGTCGTAAAGCAATCTGACAAACTTCCCACCAAATCCGACCAGGTGGCACGCAATGTTAAATGCAGTGTAGACGCCAGTAGAGGCTGCAAATGTGATGGTCTCGTTTATTTATGGTAACTATTAGGGCTGAACGATTTTGAAAAAATATCTAATTGTGATTATTTTGACTGATATTGCAATTGCGATATGATTTGCGATATTAGAGGGAATGATAATTTTTACATCATTATTCTCATTTTCATTGAAAAACTTATTAAAATGATTATGGTGTGATTTTTGCGGGGATCTGTACCAAACAAAGATGTTATCTTAAGTTTGTAGAATATGATGTGTAGGCCAGGACATCTCTGCAGCACGACAATATTTAATTTAAAATGGTATTTTGACACACATTTCGCCTTTAACAAATATTGCGCCTCCTGCGATTTGAAAATTGCAGTAGGCCATATTGCGATTTCGATAAAATTTAGATTAATTGTTCAACCCTAGTAACTATACTGATGATTTATTGATGTTAAAATGCTACACATAGCACCTTTATTAACCAATATATCAGTCTAACCCAAAACACAAAGGAGATGTCCTGGTTGTCTCTCACCACATGAAATCCGGTCTGGACAAGCCCAGTGTGGTGTTGTGGTGTTTAGGTGTTGAGGTGTCAGCTGGCCCCCCTCAGCTGTTCCACAGTGATCAGCTCTGTTTGCCTCAACTCAGGGTCACCCGGTTCATCCCCCTCCCTGGGGTGTCCTAGTGATGACACTGGGTGAACACAGCACTCTGCTGTGTCACCCAAAAACACTATCCAGCTATCCTAGATTCACTAGGGTTGGGTGTATATAGAGAAAGAGTTGGTCTGGCTGAAAGGTTTTCATCTGGAAGGTTTCAATAAAATCCTGTGAGATTTTGCTTTCTGCTGAGGGTTCCATATTCTTTTTATATGAGTGTGTGTTATTTGTCACATAGTGAAAGCAGCACTAGGCAACTTCCCCAAATGGCAGCGAGAGGAAACTGTTTGACATTTGGAGCTTCAATATCCAGAATCATGTGACGTCAATGAACTATGCACTCCTCAAACCAAAATTTATTTTTCTTAGTAGGGGTGGAGGTGGTGAAGAGGTTCAGCCATCGTTAGCAAGACCAGCTTTCTCTGGACGGAACACTTGCTGCTGTTTAGGAGACAGTTTTGTATTTTGCTCTTAAGTTTATATTTGTCATTTCCTATGCATGGAAAAACGACCAGTCACTATACATGATACCAGAAATTAATTTGGGATGGGATGGGATGGGTCGCTCTTCTCTGCTGCAGCCTCACTTTGCAATTTAGGCCACTAAGACGGATGCATTTTTACATAAAAATCCTAGTGCAGCTTTAAATGTTTCCTTTATAGATAGTAAACCATATTCAAGCACAAAAATAGCCTCTGATAGACTCTCCAGGGCCACTGCATGCTGGATCTTTCTCTCTCTCTCTACGTGGCAACACCAGAGAGAGGGCTGGCTGAGTGTGGTGGAGAGTGGTCTGGTGGTTTTGCCGTTATATAACAAGCCTGGTCGGCTGGCTGATCCCAGTGCGAAAGAGCTGTGAATGCTGGCCCGCTCTGAGTCGTCTGCTACAGCCAGCCAGCCAGCCAGCCAGCCAGCCAGCCAGCCAGCCAGCCGGCGGTCTGGTCCATTTGTCTTTGACCTTCATACAACAGAGCAACCCCACTCCCACTTTCTTTCTTTCGTTCTTTCCCGCTCTTTCTGTCTTTGTCACTCTTTACCTCCACCCCCTCCGCCCTTTCTCTCTCTCTTTGGATTCTCTCCTCTAATCCCAACTGTGATAACTATGGGATAAGTCTGTCATTCCGCTGGACTACGCACCTTTGCCCCCCCACCCCCACCAGCTGTTTTTACAGCGTCTAGACACACATGCCGCTATTGATAAAACAAGAGGACGCCGTGCTGCGCTGTTGGACAATAAGGACGTCGTGGAGCGTGGTTCTCCTCCTTCAGCAGGATGAAATAGACCCAACTCACTGCTGCTGCTCGACTCTCCAAGAGTGTTTTGAATTAAGTTTTAGAGCAGCTTTGTGTGTAGTGTGTGTATGTGTGTGTGTGTGTGTGTGTTTGTGGAGCGTCAGTGAGTGTATAGATATCTGTACCTCTGTGTACATTATATGTCTGCATGTGTAGGCTGCAAGACTGTATGTGTCTATGAAGATTTGACTGTAATCTGCATTAACATTACTGTATTTGCTTTGTGTTTGTGTGTGCATGCATGTATGTGTGTGTGTTTATAAACACTGGAGCGGAGAATGAGACAGGGAGGTATATGACTCAGTCTTTCCTCCAGCTGTTGGCCAGAGTCTCCCCCAGTGCGGGTCACCGTCGGCCAAACCAGTGAACTCATCAGGAGGCTTCCTGTGATAGCAAGCTTCTAATTCACTTTCTGCTGACTCTCAATATTTACCAGTCTCCTGCATGAGCTTTGAGTTTCCAAATGGGCTTACTTTGCATGTCTGGGGCACATATCCTATTCAGGGTTACGAATAAAGATGTTTACGTGGGCACGCGTCCCGCTCTCGGAAAGAAACTTGTTTACTTTCGGGTCAAATACAAAGCTCTGTCTCACCGCTCGTTTGTTTCTTTTTTTTGCATGGATACCATTCCTTTCTTGCAAATTGCAATCGCTTGACATGAGTCACTGTAGAAACGAATGAAAGGCTACCGTATGCTGCAAATCTAACTGTAACAAACCAGCTTTTGCTGGTGTCCTGGGTTCAGCGTGGGCTGAACACGTGGCAGTAATAGCAGGGTAGAGCTGATGGTGCTGATGGTGCTGGTTTATGGGAACATCCCCAGCACTCCTCCACTCCCTGTTTGGTCAGCTGGAGAGAGAGAGGTTACTGGACCGAGAGCCGCTGCGCTCTGACATCACCACCAGAAGATGATCCAGATATACTGTGTCTGTGGTGTAAACCTGCGGGCGTACCCTACTGCTGTAGATGACTTTCTCACAGTCCTCTTCAGCTTCATGCAGATTTTAGCCCCCCATGGTGTCATTTCACATTTTTTCTAGGTCAACTTTTGCATAGAGGCATCCATCAAACAAGTTGCTAGCAAGCTGCTAGCTTGCTATTCTGCACCAAGGGCTTTACTAGGGAAAAAAATAGCAATTAGAGATGCATGTTTAGTGTCACAATACTGTGACACAGTGCAACTGGTTCAAAATGCAGCAGCTAGGCTCCTGACAGGAGTAAAACAAGAGGGACCATTTAATTCTTTAATTTCTGCCCTGGCATCCCTGCATTGGCTCCCTGTCAGCTATACAACCTGCTTTAAAATCTTGCTGTTGGTTTATAAAGCTCTCCATGGTCTTGCAACTCAGGACATTTCTGAACTTTTGTGCCCTTACAACACCCATAGGTCCCGCAGATCTTCTGATCAGGGCCTCTAGGCTTTTCCATAAAACTGAAGAGTGATCACACTTTTGTTATTATAACCCCTAGACTGTATTACAACCATCCCAAAAGTATTAGGTTAGGAGAATCCATTTGCCATTGCCAAGTTGATCAAAGACCCACTTTTACTCTATGGCCTTTCAGTGTGCCTGATGTGATTAACCTGCTGTTTTTCCCATGGTGCAGCCGAAGGCATCAAGAGGCATATTCAGGTCAGTCAGTCAGTCAGTCAGTCAGACAGTCAGACAGTCAGTCATTCAGTCATCACTTTGTCAGATGGCCTCTAGAGGGCATGGAGGTGCAGTGTTTCCCATGCATATGCTCATCTGTGGCACACTGCCACAAAAGCAAAAGTTACATTTGGTATTTTTTTCTTATTCTGTTATGTTTTTCTTTTAACCTTGTGAAGCACTTTGGAACACTTTGTGTTTAAGACACCATATAAAGTTGACTTGACTTGAATATTCAGTCATTATGTTCAGAAAAACATAAAAAAAATTTGTGGTGGCACTAATGCAAAATGAATGCAAGATAGATTGGAGGGTTAAGATGGCTATCGGTATACATCACTTTCAGCAAGTGGTTTTGCTGATAACTCATACAAGAGGGCCATCCTCTTATGAAAAGCTCTCCCTCTTATGAAAAGAGAGCGCTCCCACTCCCACACAGCGTTGAATAGGGAAGTGCTCTGTGACCACACACATCTCTGCCAGGCAATATCTCAGTGCCAAACATTTGAGTCCTCTCCCTTTAGAAGGCCAGTGGGCTTTTGTCTCTGTGTCTGATCTGTGACTGTGGTTGAGTGAGGCTGAATGGGGAAAGGCCTCCCTATCGTGTCAGGCTCAGGTCTGTGTCAATAGGGGTTGTTTCTCCCAGAGCAGAGGGCATGTCCACTGGAGCTGCAGCCCAGGGAACACACGGGAAAGAAGGGGGGAGGGGATGACAGAAGCGTGAGCCGAAGAAAGATCCACCTCCTTCGCTGATTTTTATCTGGAACAAAGGCTGTGCGTCGGAGGGTACATGACACCAAACAGGAAAGTTCCCCCCTCTTGGCTTATCTGGGAATCTCACAACCTGAATCAATCACGGCTCTGTGCGGAATTACATCATTTTAAGAGTTTTGCCAGAGGCCACAGCAAAGTGGAATGCGTTTTGAGGGTTTCAGTTTTTGGTTTCAGTTTTTCTTTGTCAGCCCACTTACTTTTTGTTAAACACAAAAATCTGCCAAATGGGCGAGATATTTTCACTTATTTCCAGTGCAAATCAACTCGTTTCAAGTTCAATGTTCTGTGTTTTCTTGGTACAAGTGATATGGTCTGCATTATTTCTCGAGACAATCCCAAAATTATTGAAACAGGCAAAACTGCATTGGAAACAAGTTGCATTATCTCACAACCTTTGCAGATTTTTTTCTTTTAAGGAAAATCACTTTTTTTTTTACTCAATACTAGACTTAATGACGGGTACAATGGCCATTGTGTGCAGTGCAAGATCTGCCATTTGCTTCACTCATGTTTGTGATTTGTCACTATATTAGGTAGGAAATTGCGTCGGATTCACTTAATGCTTTTCACACAGAAAGTGAAATATGAGAAAACATATCAAGGAGGAGAGGAGCGTTTCAGAGCAGCGCTAATGTTGTGATAAGTAACCCACTCCTTGGGGTGAAGCAATCCAAACAGGCATTAAGGAATTTAACTCTTTCTAGATCGAGGGAAACTTTAACTGTAACCAAGGGAGTGGCTGTGCTGTCAGTCTCTTTACAGCCCGCTGTTTAGACAGAGCTGTGTGGTTGTGACAGATGCAGATTACAAGGTTGAAGTAATAGAATGTTTAAGTTTCTAAATCTTTAAACTGAGAAGTCGCAACAAACCTACCCTTTGAACTCACTGGGAAGCACAAAAAGGCATTTTATCAGTTTCAAAGAACTTGGACTTTCATCTTTCTTGTTTAGCCATCTGGTGAACTAATTAGCTGTTTCCTTTCCACTGAATGTTTTTGGGGTGGGCATGGCAGCGATCCGAGGTTAAGGGGTGGCACTGCCCAATGGGTAGATTACAGGTTTGGTTTGTTACCACAGCTTCTGGAACATGGAGCTGCGGGCATCACATGTGTTGGCACAGGGTGCGGGCGCTTCAGATGTGGTCAGGACCATGTGGAAGCTTTCTAGTGTTTAGCCTGCCCAACCCAGTTTAGGGCTCCCATGGGGAGAGAGAGCAAGAATTACAGCAGTCAAACATCCAAAACCTGTATTCAGGCAAACAAACAGAGGGATGTTTTGTGTGTGTGTACAAGCGGGAGAGTGTGTGTGTATGCATTTTTGGTGTGCTTTTGACTGTGTGTGTGTTTGCCGTTACACTTTTGGTTCACCAGAGCATAATTCCGAAAACACAATCAAGGAAAATGTTGACACATAGGCCTATGTTGTATGTGAATGAATGAATTGCTGAATCATCTCTTAAATTAAGTCTGCCAAAGGAAAGCTCTGCAGGTAAAATCTTGCGTTTTTGTATTTGGTTTGTTTAGGTTCTCATTGCCCAATTACAAGCGAACCAGGGCTTGTTAACAAAAGTCACATGGACTCACAAGTAGCTCATTTATTGGAGTTTTAGTAACCTGTCATTCTGCCAGGTTACAGATTTTGGCAGCGAGGGGAGTCAAAACAAATTCGATTCCAGTCCCTGAAACTTTTGCTAAGCATCATGGACTTCTCCACGCTCTTTGCCATAATTTCATAATTTACCCTCTCTGGTGTTCCTACTTCCTACCAGTTAAGAATACATGAAGAAATTGTTGAAAATAAGCATTACCTTATATCCCTAAAGCCTTGCATTTTGGGTTGTTTCCTGTAGTTGGTTTGGATTACGCTCTCAGTCCTAACAAACCTCACTGCAGTTCTCTTGGAAAATGATTAAGAACTGCATTTTTCAAGATTCAAAGATTCAAAAGCTTTACTTGTCACATGCTCATCCAAATGTGCAGTGAAATGCAGTGTGGCATAGACCCTCAAGGCTGTGCTAAAAATTAAAGTTGAAATATAATAAATCTAATCTAATCTAAATACAACAAAATATACAGATAGAGAATTCTTTCTTTAAAAAAAGAAAAAGAAAAGAGATGTAGAAAATATAAAATTTGAATAATAAAAAAAGATATAAAAAATAAGATATAGGCCTAAAAGGGTAAGTAACTGAAAAGAAATAGCAGTGGTGTGCAAATTGCAATATACATGTGAAGTATTCAATTAAATATTAAATGTACTTTAATAGCCTGAGGAAAGAAGCTCCTTCTGTACTGGCCTTGGCCTTGGCCTTTTTGGCCTTTTGCCATTGGCATTTTCAGGCGTCTCAGTGTAGTTATTTGGTCACCCAAATTTGAATGGCATTGTTCTCACTTGCCTAAACAAATCAAACTAACAGAGTAAATGTTCCAGAGTCCAAATACACGGCTCCAGATATGCTTGGTGTGAACACATGTTAAGTCTGCGACAGCTAGAAGAAGGCTCTATCCCACACCGTCTTAGATCAGTATTCTCCCCATCTATTTACTCTGGCCTACGTTGGGAGAACGTCTTCCCTTGAAGGCTGTTTAAGAAAGCCACAGTGACAGACACATCGACTGAAAGACAAACAGAGAGTCCGACAGACAAGGACCTTGGGGTTGGGGAGATTGGCAGCTCTGTTGAAAACACTGTGGACGCGGGTGACGCTGAACCAATACTCCAGTCAGAAGTCAAAGGGCTGTCGAAACTGGCATCAACAGTTCCCACGGTTCCAGTGCCAGAGTCTGCGGACCGTGCTGTGCTGATCTTTCTTGCCACGAACCCCCCCCGCTCTTTCCCATTCTCCCTCGTCGCCGGTGCCCAGCCCCGACCCAACCAGCCGTGTCCTCAATCAGAAAGTCACTCCACGGGCCAAAGTTTCCCCCTCTGTCCAGCCAAGCTGCTAGCCCCATTGTGGGAGACGTTAATTGGTCGTTTTTGGGCCGAGCTCCATGGATGGTCTCCATTTCACATGTGACACTGGCAGCCTTTGAGGGCCCGTGGAGCTGTGTGAGTAATTATTCTTAATGAGGCGGAGGTACGCGCTCAGCTCATGGGTGCTTTCATTCGCGTAGACTGGCACTGATATACACAGGCCCACCTCTGACTCACCAGGACCCCCGCTGCCTGTCACAGTCACGAAACCTGCGGGCTTCAAAGTGAGGTATTACTTAATTAATGGGGGCCATTGTGAAAAACATAGAGGGTAAAACAGAGGGCACATTTGTTTTGTTTGCAACCTGTGTGAAAGAGAAAAAGAGAGATTTTTTGTGTTTGAATGTCTGTGCATGAGTGGTGTCAAAGGAGGCCATTTCTCTCAAAGGAAGAGTAAGTGAAAAGTAAGCAAACGTGAGTGTGTAAGTGTGTCTGCCAATGAAAGAGTTGCGTGTGTGTGTGTGTGCAATTTTTTTAGTGGTTCAATATTTGAGTGGTGTCAAAGAAGGCCATTCCTCTCATAGAAAGAGTAAGCCAACATGAATATGGAGTATAAGTGTGTCCACTAATGAAAGAGTAGCGCATGTCTGTGTTTTTTTTTCGTCTTTTCATATCTGAGTGTGAGTGGTGTCAAAGAGGGCCATTTCTCTCAGAGAGAGAGTACACAAAGAGAATGTAAGTATACAGCAAGTGCTCAGTGTGTCAGCTAATGAGAGAATAGTGTGTGTGTGTGTGTGTGTGTGTGGACTGGATCTCTTTTTACAGCCTCACATTAAACTCAGCTCGCCTCATGTATTTTAAGGCCCTCTTTTCTCCCATGTGCCTCTTGGTCAGCGATGGCAGACAGCAGAGCAGCGGTGCATCATGGGCCGACTGCTGTCCCAAACCTCTGGGGCGACACACACTAAGCCCTGCGCTGATGGCAACGGCTGGCTCTCTGAAAAATAGAAAATCTTTTTTGATAATTGAGGAAGGTTGTAATTCAGAGCTGCTTCTGTCTATTTGAGGTCCGTTAAGTACAGACTGCGTCGAGCCTCGGCAAACGACAGGCGGAACGGGATTTACTTCGTCTGAAATAACAACCAGTGTCCTTGTTGCAGTCCGATGATTTAGTCCTGTCAGCTGAAATACAAGCTAACATTGTTTGTGTGGATTCATTTGAATGTCATTCTTTTCATTGTCATTCATTCCTGTTGACGGTTTGTTGACAGTAAGCAAACACAAAAACCCATTTTTTCTGATGTTCTGCCAAAGAGGAAACGGCGTGTCTTTGCTTGTTTCCTTCCCTTCATTTTTTCCTTTCTAGCCTGGGTCATTACCTTCAAGAATAACTGAGATTAAATCTAAACTCAGTATTTGGAAGCTGCCTACTTTTCTTTTTATTTAAAAGAATCTAAATCTAATAATATTTGAAAGTGTGCCTGTGGTCAGCGCTGATGGTTCGTCTGACGTCAAGACCACCAAATTTTTATTCCAATGTGCTTTACTGTGTGTCATATGCTTTTCTACTTCCCTCTAGCGCCGTGCCTCATGTGATCGGGCACATTTTTTACAACCCCAAAACCCTTTTAACACAACCAGATACACAGAAAGTGCCGGTTGCTTGAAAGGGCTGTAAATTGTGGCGGCCAGGCCAAGCATCCGTGGCTGTGATCCAAAACAGAGACGTTTACAGCGCCGCTTCCCTTCTGTCCCCCCAGTCAGCGACAGGACGGTAGCTGGCATGTTGATGATGAGGTTTCATTCAACCGCTGGTCTTTTATGGATGGAGAGAAGATGAAAATGCCCACCATGCCATGCCTCACTTGCAGAGAATAGTGGAGATTGTTGCGCCCATTTCAATCATAGATTCCACACTACTTGGGAGCTTTGAAGACAAAACTCACCCATTTTAAAAGCAGAGCCACTAGCCAAAGTGTGTCCCTCTCAGTTTGTCCCTCAGCCAGTCAGACGCCTTCTCTCTGATCTCTCTGATGTCGCGTTAACACACATCGCCTCTCCTCAGTCACACCACTGTCTTCTCCCGCAGTGGAATAAGCAGGTTCACAGGTCAGAGTGTTCAAGATTACAACCCTGACACCAAACACGTGTGTGTTTATCGATATTCCCGTCTGCAGGTCAAGGGTGAGCGAGGTAAAAGTCAAAGTAAAGGTCAGGGGTCACGGTGAAGCAGGTAATCAGCCAGGGCCCTGGTGTGTGTGTGTGTGTGTTTTTGGACGTGCACTGACGGCTGTGTACATCCCACCAGAGTGTGAGCTGACGGCGGCCTCTCTGAACACAGATTGGCCAATAGGGAGCCCCTCTCCGAGCAAACACCCAGAACAGAACAGAGGACACGTTTGACACGCTGCTGCTCTCATCATCCAGGAATGTTTGAATAGAAAGGATGGATGAATATTTTCCCAATTATCCAGTTGTTCAAAGTTCAAACAGAGTTGTCAGAGCATAGCATAGCCAGTGGTGGTACATGTCAAAAGAGGAGGAAGACTTGACTGTGATTAGCCGTCTGCACACACACAGCTTCCTTTCATAGCAGGACTGATCCAGAAATGTCTTATTGCCAGAAAAGAATGCCTTATACTATCAAGTCATCTTTGAGAAACTTACAATTTTATTTTATTTTATTTTATTTTGCTTCTGGCTCAGGTACAGTATGTGCCATTATTGATCGTCCTGTATTATATATTATCCTATCAATCATCAATCATGGGTGTGGCAGATGGCCTAGAGGTTAGAGAACCAGGCTTTCCCTGGATAACAAAAAAAAAACTTTCTTTTCACTTGCCACTGTGACCCATTCAATAAAGAGAAATTCCCCCAATAATAATCTTTTAAAATGTTAAAGCTTCTTAAGGCACAAGGACAACGGTCTTCCCCTTCCCTCTGTGTGCTCCCTGTGTTTGTGAGGATGTTGGAGGTTCATGGTGGTTTGTGTGTGTTTGCAGGGCATGGCCTTCTCCCTGGAGGAGCGTCTCCAGCTTGGGATCCACGGCCTGCTGCCTCCCTGCTTCATCAGCCAGGACGTCCAGCTGCTGCGGGTGCTCAAGAACTACGACCTGAAGAAAGACGACCTGGACAGGTGAGACCGACACACACACACACACACACACCGCCTTCTTATTGTAATTATTCTATCAGCCCCTTATTGCTCGGCCAAGTCAGCAGTCCGTGCAGAGTTGATTTTGGACGGAGGAACTCCGCTGATTCCCCGGAGGATCCCCCCCTGCCTCTGCGCAGGCCGACTCATCGTACATCTGGAAGCCCTCAAAAGACGAGAGGGAGATTACCGATCGGTCTGCTGAGATCTACATTCATCTCCTAACACCATATTGTTTACTGAACAAATCTCTACTCTGTTTCTCTTTTCTTTTTTTCCCTCCCGTTTCTCCGTCTCCTCCCTGTTCTCCTTCATCTGCCTCGTGGAGGGTTTTTATAACCTCCGCAGGGACCAAATGAAAGCTTCAACTTCATTTTGCACGCCTCATTAGACGCATAGGAGTTGTAGTTGTTAGCATTATGTAATAACTGTGGCACATGCTATCATTTTAGTCTGGGCTCTTTGATCAACAACTCCTTCATCGATACCACATGCCTGTATCAGCTCGAACTGAAGTCATAGTCCGGTTTACTGTTTTGAATTATAGGTTGAGTGCTACATATTATTCATCTGTGAAATTTCCTCTCATCCCAACTGCAATCCCTCAGTCAACCGTCCCATCAGCTGTCACTCGTAATGTCGAGGATGAGTGAGTCGAGTTGATTTTGCTGGTGAAACCGGATTTGAGCACAACAGGCCCTATATAGCTGCTTAATAGCCACCTAATTTTCCATCGGAGTGAAGCATAGCAACATCACAGCATCAACATCTAAAAACAGTCATTATAAGCTTGTCATTGCCATTCCCATGCCCTATCAATGTCACTGACAATCTGTCTCCAGGTCTTGAGTGCCTTCGAGCTACGGGCTTTGGTCCAGTGGATTAAGGACTGCTATTTGCCTGCCATTGCTCAAGCTTGCTATGTTTACATACAGTCTGTTCCCCAAGTCCTCTGAATCCTTCTTTGGTATTTACTGCTAGACGCTGTCACTTATTTTTAATGACCATAACTCAAAACTCTCACTACATGCCATTCCATTCAGATCCAGTCAGCAGCTATCTAGGCTCTCACTGTGCTCTTTCACAAGCATTCATCATTCTTTTGAATGATTTTGGGATCTTATGGCAAACGGAGCAGCACTGCATCCAAGTCATATGCTTATGATCTGAAATGATGGAGTGAATGAAGTACCTACAGTGACTACGTTGTCAACAGAGGAAATGGATGTTCAAAAATTCTGCCAACTAAAATATTACAGTATATAATGCGCTACAACTAAAGGGAAACCTCATATCCAACGAGGTTGTTAGAGAACAGTAATGCTGGTGCTGAATGAGTCGGAAAGAGCAGAGCAGCTTGATCACTCAGGCTAATAGATTAAGATAGAGATAGATTATGTGCTGGCTGCCTCGGTTGGTTGCCTATAAAGGAAATACTGGACTCAGTAAGTCAACATGGATCCTGCTTCATAAACCTGTCTGTACTGTAAATGTTCACATTCTCCTGGGTGTGGCGAGCGCACATACCTTCTAAGGTTGTCAACATATGAAGCCAAAGGAAGTCGTCTTAACTGTTGGCAGCATAAAATAAGGCAACTAAAAGGGTTGACTTTCAAAAAAAAAAACCCAAAAAAACATAAATGCAGTAGTGCCAGAATATGTTATGATTTGATGTGGGGATTTAATTATAGCTATGGTGGATGAGTCAGAGCAATTACTTGACATTGACGAGTGAAGTCAGCAAAATGTTGCAACAAACTGATTTGGATGGTGAGAGAGTGGAGTAGAGTGAATAAATACTCTATCTATCCCAGTTGTTAACACAGTCCCAACTTCTGTCTCTGAAATGTCTTTCTTTCCATTCCCCTCCGCTGAAGGGTAAATGAAAGATTGTATGATATGCTCCTTGCCTCTTTTTTCCCTATTGTTTGAGGAACTGCACTGTACCATAGAGGGCTTGCATAGTGAAGATTACCTGGAGCTGCAGTATATAAAAATGTGACTAGATCATAAAGATTTCTGAGAGAGACAAACATCTGATTTATTAGTTTGATCAGAGCAGCACAAACATAATAAGTACCATGTCCTGTTATTGGAATAGAGCTGTGATGTGGCCGCTCCCTTTTTCCTGAAGTAAAATTCATGTTCGTTTTTTAAGCTTTGAACCGAACCAACCAGGTAACAAATGAATCACAAGCTTATAACAATAGATTCAGAAAACACACATATACTGTATATATATGAAAAACCAAAAGAAGCATACAAGATATAAAAATATATATAAATGTTTATTTTGAAGGAAATTCTGAGGGAAATGAACTACTTGACTACTACTACTTGTCTGATGGCTTCTGCAGGAGCAGATGTAATCATTTCGCAATCTGATAGCTCATGGTAGGTCTACCTTACACTGTTTAAGTGTTATGGCTAATAATCAAATTCCCTATGGGAGAAATGAATGGCAAATTTATTTCCAGAACCTGACATTTCAGCTCTACACCATGAGGCACACAGAGACCCCTGATGACACATATTGCATGTGGCAGAAACTGATTTGGTTCTCCAATATGAAAATAGTTATTTTCAAGAGCGACTGTCACCACCCCGTATTGTGCAGCTGCTGTGGCCTAACCTATAGGAGAAAGGGCGTGCATGCTTTTCATCCCCTCAACAAGAGGCACCTTGTGCTCTTGGCTTTATGGAAAGTTCTCTGATTAGGAGTAGAGCCCTTTCTGGCGTGCTTCGCTTAATTTGGGTCATATGCAAACCTTCAGTTCCCGGTCAGTGTACGATCAGAACAAAGAGCTTGTGTAGGCTATCTGAGGGGCAGATTTGTATTCTGTGTATTTTTCTAAGCATCTGGAATATAAACAAAAGTATCTGTACAAGTAATTATTGTACAACACAAAGCTGAAATGAAATGAGACAGGGTAGCGTGCTCTTTTCTTCTCTTTCCTTCTCTCTTGCTGTCTACATCTTACTCTTTTATACCCTCATCTCTCTCTCTAACTGGTTCCAGGGTCAGTACTGTAACGTTGGTCACCTTCAATGACTGTGTTGCCCGAATATCCAGATATATAGTAAAAATCGGCCCCTACCATGACTATGAATATGTTGGGTGACTAACATCATACAGCAAATTTACCAGTTTTAATAAGTGTTGATTTTTCAATGATTTTTCAAATATTTGGAGTTGACAGGTGTTGATTGGAGAGTTGTTTGTCCACTCATACAGCTGATATGAGTTGTTCAAAACTATCTAAAGCGTTAAATTAACTCTGATGGGTGTGGACTCCTGTCTGCCTTTGTCACACATTCCTTCTCTCTCTCTTTTCTGACATACTTTCCCTCAAAGCGTTCCTTCGCCGCCCCTCCAATCTGTCTGGGGCATCTCACTCACACACACACACACACCATTTGACATCTGAGTTACATAAATTCCTCCCTAGTTCACCAGGTATGGGTCTTCAAGATGTTAAAGATTAACACGTGGTGTTTTCCTCCTCCCTCCCTCCTCCCGGTCTTTCCCAGATATGTGTTTTTGATGGGGCTGCAGGACCGCAACGAGAAGCTGTTCTACAGGGTGCTAACGTCAGACATCGAGAGGTTTATGCCCATCATTTACACCCCCATTGTGGGCCTGGCCTGCCAGCAATATGGCCTGGCGTTTAGGAGACCAAGGTGAGACACACACACACACACACACACACACACCTCCCACCACTTGCCAGGCTGCGAAATTCGCTTTTTTCCCTCCCTTGATCTGATTTTTAGGGGAATTTTGGTACTTTTCAGGTGCATTTTTTATTGAACTATATATAATAATACATCTGCATTGCATATAAATACTCAATTTGTACCACTAAGATTTGTTTTAACTTCTTCCTTACTACTGGAAACTGGCGACAGGCCTTCCAGAAGACGATGGTGCCTTTTTCTCCTTTCAGTCCATCTTACACCCCTCCATTGTTGAGTTTTTTACCATATTGGTTGTTTTATTTCTTGTTGAGGCAGTGGTTTGTGTGGTGTCGGCATTTGCTTCTACTGCTGGTGCGTGGTGCCAAGATTTTTTACTGTTTAAAGCTGTGTACTCGGTTGTTTTCTGATCAAAAAATGCTCAATTTTTCACACCCAGAGAAAGAATTCTCTGGTCATAGGCTCCCACGAATCACCTATGGTAGCCCACGGGGGACAGTAGTCACATTCACGTGTGAGACTATTTGACAACTCAATGAATGAAATGTGAACACGTTGAAATGCAAAAAAGCATACTCCAAATTATCAGGGGTATTTTTTGTCTCTTTATGTTTTATTTCACTGGCATTTTATGAACTTTCAAGGACATTTTTTCCCAACCCTTGTTCATTTCTGACCCTGCAACCTGCATCCTCCCAAACAAACACACACACAACTAAATTGTGAAATGATTTGGATGCATTGCAATGAAACGTAAAGCCCAAGGACTCAACAGGCATCTGTATGCTATGTTGGAAAAAAAACCTGAACTCGGAGGGTGTGGTAGCTCTTTCAGCTGGAGTTTGGTTAGACGTTGGCTCAGCTCAAGGCAAGTCACTGTAAGCTGTTGAAATCGGTGCACAGTTCACCTTGAGTGGATCTGGCACTGCTCCTGGCAGACAGAGGTTTAGTGGTTTCCTCTCCTCCTCTACTGTAAACACACTTTCTCTCACTCTCTCTCACACACACACATACACTCGCACACACCCACACACACACACACACACACACACACACACACACACAGAGACACACACCCCTCTGGTGGTATCTGTTTTCCCTCAAATAGATTCATTAGGTCCAAGTCTCTCACTATCTGAGAGCAGCACTCCCTAAGCAGTTACTAATAGATATTGAGTTGATTTAGCACTCATTCTCACTGCCGCATTCAGGGCCATGTTCTATTTTTCTTGGCCCTGCCTCCTTACTTTTGACCTTATTCAGGTGGGAACAAGTGTTGGGTTTGTTTTTTGTTTAATAAAACCGATAGGAGAAAGACCACCATAGTCAACTGTCTTTCACAGGCTCACCACTCTTTAGCTCACTTACTGTATTTAGCTAGTGATTCACTGACTCACTCAAATCCTTGCAGGATCTTAAAGGGTACATAAAATCCAAACACTTTCTTATATGGGTGGAGCGTATTCTTGCAAGGCCAGAACTCAAGATAGGTTGAGGTCTGGGGAATTTTCACCTCTGACTTTTGCCGTTTCTGCTCCACTGGATTCCAGCTGCAACATTTTGAGTGGCTGGATTTGACTGTCAATCACTGGCACTTTACGTCATCACATGTGCCAGATTTTGTTTTCCACAGCACATTTCAACTCAAATAGAAGATGGGATTTTCAGTTTTAGACTGTGGGTGAGGTACATTACTGACTGATGTTCCTTGCAATAGATAGCTTGCTAATGTAGCCTCAATCTCATTTGGAGTCTGGACTTGTGAGACTAGTCACAGTCTGCCTCATGCTCGATTTTGATTTGTCAACCTTTTTTTTGTTGCGTTAGAGACCCTGGTAGAGGTTGGGTGGAGCATCAATGCAGCAGCAGTGCAAGAAGCAAAAAGAGGGACTTCTAAAATGGCTACATCTCTACACTACATGGCCAAAAGTATGCAGACACCTATTCTAATTAGTGGATTCGGCTATTCCAGCCACACCCATTGCTGACAGGTGTATAAAATCAAGCACACAGCCATGCAATCTCCATAGACAGCAATTGCTGTAGAATTGGCCGTACTGAAGAACTCAGTGACTTTCAACGTGGCACTGTCATAGGATTCAGCTTCATGAAATGGGTTTCCATGGCCGAGCAGCCGCAAACAAGCCTAAGATCACCATGCGCAATGCCAGGCGTTGGCTGGAGTGGTGTAAAGCTCGCCGCCATTGGACTCTGGAGCAATGGAAACGCGTTCTCTGGTGTGATGAATCACGCTTCACCATCTGGCAGTCCGACAGAAAAATCTGGGTTTGGCGGATGCCAGGAGAACACTACTTGCCCGAATGCATAGTGTCAACTGTGAAGTTTGGTAGAGGAGGAATAATGTTCTGGGGCTGTTTTTCATGGTTCGGACTCGGCTCCTTAGTTCCAGTGAAGGGAAATCTTAACGCTACAGCATAGAATGACATTCTAGGCGATTGTGTGCTTCCAACTTTGTGGCAACAGTTTGGGGAAGGCCCTTTCCTGTTTCTGCATGACAATGCCCCCATACAGAAATGGTTTGTCGAGATTGGTGTGGAAGAGCTTGACTGGCCTGCACAGCTCCGTATTAACGTCCATGATTTTGGAATGAGATGTTCGTTGAGCAGGTGTCCACATACTTTTGGCCATGTAGTGAGACCCACTCTCTCTCAAGACAGGAGATCAAACCATTCTTTCATAACGACTTTATTAGTGGACATGTTTCAGCTTCTGCCATCCTCAAAACCAAATCTGGAGACACATATGATGTGATATATAAAGTAATCCAGGGTGATTAGAGTAATCACCAACAGGTTGTCATTATCAGTCAGCATATTTACACACAATATCTCATACACACAATTACTGCAATTCATCCAAAAGAAGAAAGAGAGTAAGCTATACAGACCATGAAAGAGCACCAACACATAAATCCACTGATTATAGGATGATGAAGTTGTTCACTCACAACATAAAATTTCATTCTTTTAGTTAATCTTCCGTCAAGGATTTACATCAACTCTAGTCATCCATTTTCTTACCACCATGCATGCTTTTGATTAGTTTTGAATCCCCAGTTCCCCTAATTATATCCAAGCAGTTTTATTATAAATGCTTACCATGGGTGCATTTAAAATACTAGGAAACCATAGTTGTCCCAAGCAAATAACTTTGTGTTACCCAACAACTCCCCATTTCCTCATCCCTGCAGAACTATGTGGAAAATATTCATAGCATGCTCCCTTCCTCTGACACTGAGCTGGCTGGAGGAGTCATTTTATACACTCCCTCAGTCTCAGAGCGCAGTGGGCCAGGACCCGCTGCCAGAGCCGCCGGGTTGGGAGACAGGGCTGTTGGAAATGTGCATCAGGGGGTCAGTTAGCAGAATACACCGGAGAGAAGGCCGACCGTCTCTGACAGATTTCAGTTCCCAGCCAGGCTGTTTCTCTCTGCTAACCAAGCCTGGGAAAAGGCAAGGAGGCGAGAGAGAAAAGACCATGATACACTTCAGCCTGTGTTGTCTGTGTATACATCATACTTATATGATCTCTTAATGCTTTTGTATAATTGACCAATCTTGAAGGTTCGACTCATCTATCTGTATCTCTGCTGGATGTGTCTGTAATGTTAAATCTTGTTTCTATCTATGTCTTCTGCACAGTCTCAGGCCTTTTTACACACCAGCAGCTTCTAGAAAGGCTGGTAATGGATTCCTGATGCCTGTGTGTGTGTGTGTGTGTGTGTGTGTGTCTTCCAGCCAGACCACCATAACAGCTGAACAGACAGAGATTAGGTCTCTAATCACTAACTCTCAGGTATAAAGACTGCTGTGTGGAAGGGGCAGCCTCTCCCTGTCTTGCCTGACTTTACCAGCTCTAATCTGCCTCATACAGACTAAACACTCCAACACCGGGCTCCGCACCAGGGGCTAAAGGTCAAGCGCCATTAAGTGTCAAAACACGGCTGATTCACTGATCTCTAGATGGAGCAGAGGCAGGAAGTAGAGCGGGAGAAAGGAACACATTCATATCATTAGGAGATTAGTGGACATGCGGTAGCTTTTTATTGGTTTGTAAGCTCATGAGCGGACACAGTGAATCTTAAGTGTTTGACAGAGAAAGTCAGTCTGTCTTCGTCGTACAAAGTTTCTGCCTGTTCTCGCCATAAATGTGGGTTCTGTACCTTGTTTGATATCTGAAAGTGCTCATTTGTGATAAATGATAATGTTTTGTAGCAGTAAAACGATCCCTACTATTACTGCATAAAATTGCGCTTACTGACGCTTCAATCACCTGGAGTGTCAGTCTGCCCGCTGTGGTGCAACGCTATAGAGCGTCTCAGAGAAACGTCTAACAGGCCCTTGAAAGTAAGAGTACGGCTGTGGAGGGGCTCTCAAGGCTAGTGACAGGAACCAATCCATCTAGCTGATGGAGACAGATGATCATTGCTAGCCCATTAGTGGATCCCTGGTTAGAGGTCAAGGGTCAGCAGCTCTGTGCTACTGCAGCAGTCAGGAGCTGGAAAATAAGACACCGACATAACCGACTTAAAATCCCAAGAGATGCCTTAGGGTAAAGACTGGATGGTTTTTTTTTTCTGCCACTGCCATGTAAGCCATGGGTCTTACTACCTATATGACTCAAGATCAAGTTTATCCTTCACTTTGATGAAACTAATTCTGTGTTTTAAAGGGGCAAGTAGGATTTTTGCTAGCCCATAGCGCAAAATGGGCTAGCAAAAATCCTAGCAGAGGGTTGAAAGGGCCTTTTGATTGCTTGATATTGAATGGCCACTCAAATCTTTGCAAGCATTTAAGTCTACTTGTCTCCTTAGTAGTGTTTGAGCTTTTTGAGCAAAGTGCTAGTCACCTCATTATCATCTCAATAATGGATGTACTGTAACACAGCCTGAATAGAGCCACGGTTAACTGTCTAGAGAGGCTGGTCTTTAAATAAACCAGTGTGAGAGATGCAGGAGGTTAGAAAAGGCCTAATGAAAGGCATCAGTTGAAGCTGCCTTGGCCACCTCTGAAGTGGCACATGCGTATGATGATGAAGTGTTCCGGCCTCACGAATAAGAGGCTTTCGAATTGGGATCTCTCACCATTCAGGCCCACACACAGTGTTATAAGTGTGTGAGAGAAAGTTTCATCTGGATCGATGAGCAACCAGGGCATGTAGAAAAATCCCTCGCCTTCTGGATCATTAATCCACAACTCACGAGATCAGTGAACTGTGACAACCCGATTACAACCAGGGATCAGAAAGAGCCACTTATCCCAGACCACTTGAGTCCAGGGAGAATTTGTTGTCTGATTATGACTTGATTGCATGACTTTAGCTGGTGTATTTGTTTACTGCATTCTTACCCTTTGGTAGACCATGTGCGGGGTTCATAGAGAATGCATTTGTTGAAAGGGAGAAGGGATGTGGACAGGGACGGAGGAGCGGGAAGGAGAGAAATGGTTTGGAATTACACTGACCTCATGAGGAACGTGGCACAACATTTGGGATTAATTCCGTCCCGGACTTCGAGGACCTTGTAAAACAATCTAGAGCTCATGTCCGAGGTCTACGTTTTAGAGCCAGTGAAAGCAAAGAAACTTTAGGGCAGAGTAGATTTGAACTCCATTTTTTCCTGCAGTATCCCTTAGCATAATAAATAAACATGTATCAGGTAATACCGGACATTAAACCGCAGCAGTGTCATGGTTTATTCTGGAAGCATGGAAAGTAATCAAACTAAATATCCGTATTGAATAGCTGTCTAGTCGGTTTAAGACTACACATTGATTACCTGGCTGAATTGTGTGTGAACTACAGTACCGGGGACAAATACTAATTCAATTTTCCATGTCTTTCCATGACTTTAAGTGTTTGCTTTAGCCTGCCTGGAGAGCAAGGTGGTTGGGTTTGGCACTTTGGGAGAAAATCCAGTTTGTTCCATTGTGTCTCTGAAAAACAACCATGAAATCATTGCAATCCTATTTATTTAGGTTTTGATCATCTGTCAGCCTAAAACATCTGTCAGCCTAAAACCTTAATCAGAGTACTCCCTCAAAAAAGTCCCTAAAAATAATCAATAAAACCAGTCCCAAGTTAGTGAAAGACTTCATGTCAAATACAGTTATTAGCTCTGTGTTGAGAATTATACTGGACTCTAGGAGGACTGGATGCTGAGAGGAGGTTGATGTGCTGGATGTGTAAACTCCTGACGCCTGCTCTCTTCTCTCACTTCACCTCAGAGATGTTTGTTTTCAGCAGGGCTCTCCGATGGTCAAGATCCCATCTGGGTCCAGTCTGGGTCGACAAACAGTGGTTATCAGGTGCAGGTTTCATCCTCTGACCTGCTGTTATACAAGTCCGAGTTCAAGTTTCAACTTTGGGCAATTGGTTTTCATAGAAAGTATTATAAACAACATTGCATAAAACATAAGACTGGCAGGCGTGACACAACAAACAACAGACAAGAGCAGAGTTCAGTGCAGAGCTTCAAGCAAACAACATAAAACAAATCAACATCATCTTCTGGTGATGTCTCTATCTTGTCTCTCTCTGGCAGGTGTGTGATTACCAGGAGACCCCTTGTAACTATAAGACGAAGAGGAATACTAGAGCTATTGAATGATGCATTGATGCAATACTGTACATCACCACCAGAGACAAAACTATTGAGCGCAATTCTATTTGGCTGCTGTTCCCATACCATCTACATTTGCCAAATTTTGGTATGTCCCAGTAATATTTCACCAGCCCACACTGGAAACTACGACTTGATGATCATCCCATAAAGCTTATCTGATATGTGAATCCCTCTAAGTCTGTTTTGTAGTTTTGTATCAAACTCTTAAGATGTCCAAACACTCCAGAGCAGCAAATGCATTCAGCATGTGTCACACAAGTTGGCTACACAGTTAGATCCTTTCAAATGGCTTTAACATGAACTTACAGGTGCATTGGAACAGGAGGAACAAGTTATGGAAACAGCTCGATGACGTTGATCCACAAGAGAAACATACGTTTTTGTCAAGGCTGAACACCGTGTACATTCAGCCGATCCCTAAAGTGCAACCATTTGCTACATTACAAATGCTGCCAAAGCGTCTTCTACATTAGTAATTACAGCTGGCATGATGTAGGCTTTCCTCTTCCTATCTTGAGGAACTGTGGTGGAACTGTAAAACTTGGAAGTGGGAGAGGCTGGTGAGTTAACGATACCTTATGGAATTGCCCTATGTTTGCAAATGTTGGCTACTTCCACTACTTTGTTCTTATGTGCATGTTTTAATGATGTTAATTTTTTTTTCCACAATTACTGCTTCAGAAGCCTAATAAATCAACTGAGAGGCTGCAAATTGAAATAAAACTATATCATTTCTTTATTACACCTGTCATGGCTGAAGTGTGTGCGTGTTGCTTGGGTGCCAGAGCAGATGTTGGAGGTGATTTTTTAAAAAGGGGGTTTGTATAGGAGGGTTGCCAGTGTTGTGCTACCCAGTAGAGTCGTTTCAAGCCGCTGACCTGCTCTGGCCTCGTTCCTGTGTGACTTGTAAAGGCCAGCTGGGCGTGTGTGATTTAATACACCGCTGCATGCATGCAATGCATATGTATGGGTGGTGACTGGAGTGAACTCACACAGACATAGACATAGATAAAGATATAGAAAAAGACATAGATATAAACATAGATATAGATATAGACATAGACAAACACATACACATACATGATTACACTTTCAAATATATATACACACACACACACACACACACATACCACCACCACCATGCATGGAAAAGTGCCTCACTAGTTTGTTGAATCCAGCTTTGTTTCCTCCTGGAATGAATGGAAACTCTAAAACCAAAATTTCCCCAGTCACTTTCCAACCGTATTGGCACACTGTCATCTACAATCTCTGGCGTTCTCTTTTCCTTTTGAGTGGGTGTAAAACTCACATCATGCATTTGACAGAAAAATGCAAATATCATTGCACAACATGCAACATCAAAGCCGTCAGATTGAAATGGCAGCTGCCACGGCAGAATGCGTTTTCAATTGTTGCAGCTTCTTGGGACTCTGATGAGACTCAGTATTGGCTCGGAGGGTTTGAGGCCTGATGAAGTTGTTTGGACTGTATGCATTAGTGAAGACGATGGACCTTGACAGTCTGTGGTCACTGACTCCAACTGCCCATCTGATTTACTTTACTGCCTGTTTTTCCAGGTGTGGCACTTTAAGCTTCAGTTCCAGATGCAACTTTGTTTTTTTTTCTGTCTAACCAAGAATTACCATGGGAGTGTGGGGGCTGTCTAGGGATGCTTTACACATTACATCAACTGATGTAGTGGTAAATTTAAAAGTGGTAAACTATGACCTCCAGTTGGTGAGCATCTTGAAGCAAACAACCATCAACCATCACTTCTACTTTAAGAAAAACATGAATATATGCCTCTTTACACTATATAAACCTGTCTTCATATAATTAACATCAGTTTGATACTACTAGTGTGATGCATACAGTTGATTTAAATGATAAAAGTTTATGCCAGTCTGAAAAGGTGAGTAAACAACTATGGCTTGAAGTAACGTTGGATTAAATTCTTTGGGCAGATTTAGAAGAAATAAAGCCTTTAAGTCAGTATAAGCTAATTTGAAAGCATGATAGCCCACAGACTGTTTACCAGACCGATGAAATCCATCCATCGCTGTCCCTGTTGCCCTCCTGTCCTGCTCAGCCAAGTGACTTATTAACCCTGTGGGACACTCTTCGCTGGTGATAAGAGCTAAGTCAACAGATAACACAGTAATCACCCTCCCAGGGGAGCACTTACGTATCTGCGCATAGATAAGGCGGTTTAGAAGTTATTTGTCAGTTCAGAAGTCACATGATTCCCTGCGCTTGGATAATCGATGTGCTGAGGAGGCCCTAAAAGCTAATTCCTTTTAGTTTTGACAGCTCCCATCAGCTCACAGCTCTGCTTTGGCTATAAACACTAGTAGTTCTGTCATACATTTGGCTGAAACAGAGAACTTGAAGATATCTGTCTGCACCCTCGCACCCTCAGCTGTGTGAATCAAGCAAAAAGCCTCTAAACTGTAAACACTTACCAGTAAAATCACACGTACGCAAACACACACGCACACACATCCACACACATGCACTAGATAGAGGCACAGATTAATGCTACATTACAGTCAGGAAGATTTCTCTATCTCCAGCTTGTTGCATAACGTCACTGTTGGGTGTAAACCTTGTGTATCCAAAATGTTAACTTTTCAGGAAATAAGCAAAACAGCCTTGTCTTTAGTTGACCATCATGCATTTTTGAGTTTATCTCAATGGTTTTGAAAGGGTTTCATAAACCCAAGGGTTGTGCAATTTTCTCAACCCATATAGGAGCAAGTTTTTTGTTCCTATATGATATTATTTTGCCTGGGGTTTTCTGTTGGGTTTATCCTTTCCTTGGCACTGTACTAAAAGACCTGCTACCCTTCCTACAGTACCTCTCTGAGCAACTTTCAGCCAAATCTTATAGATTTGAGTATTAGACTCAAACCTGAGTTCCAGCAAAGACAAATCAGGGCACCGCCTGCTTGGATAGTGATTTAACTGCTGTTTTATTGACATTAGAGTAAGTTAATGATGCCAGTGTGAGTTCGATGAAAGCCTGTAAAATGCATCGGTCTATCCATACTTTGTTATTTTGGTTTCTTACTCCGTGGGAAATATTTTTCTCTGTGTCAGAATCCACACCATCTGAGCACACCCTCCATGACCTGTCCTTGTTAGTTCCTCTGGGGATTTTATTAGAGAGTATTGTATATTCTCAATATCAACACAGCAATAAATGTTCCTGGGGTGGAAAATGCAGCACAGCCAGAAACGGCCCATTTCAATAACTGTATCTGCAGGCAACTTGATCTCACTTCCCCTGCTCCTTCCAAGCGTGGGAAAACGGAATTAAGAGATAAGAAAAGAGATGATTTAGTGCCTCTGACTGTGGACCAGTCCTGTATTATTCTAACTGTTACGTGTTAACTGCTGAATTCCCTAACCACCACATAAGCAAACACTCAAATACGCTTTCATACTTTCTCAGGAAATAAAATGCAAAACAACTTTGATCCACTAACACTATAGCTGGATCTACTCAGCAGGGAACAAACCATTACCATGGACAAAAAATACACACATACATGCAGTTGTCTTAATTCCGCACCCCATTTATTAATACTTGCCATGCAAATAAGGTCTATTTAGGAGCTATCTGAGGTCTGGATTACACTCAAAACATGACATTGTTACCAGCCATGTTGCATATTGCGATATTGGCTTGATAAGTAGATAAGAGGACATGCTTAATAATAGGATGCTTAAAGGGACATTACACCAAAAGCTATCTCTTTGTCTCCCTGTCTCCCTGTTCTTGCATTTTTTTTTTTTTTTTTTTTTACATATTATCAAATCATTTAATCAGTTGTGTTTAATTTTGTTTCATTTGAAGCCATTTTCCCTAAAGAAAAATTGTGACTAGCCTGTATAATGACAGATGTAATGGCATTTGGTAAAACAATAAGCAGAGATGAAATGTGTTCATTTTCAACATGTTCCTCATATACTTAAAAATAACAAAGTAAGAAAAGTTAAAGTTAGGCTTCGTCTACTGTAGTGATGAAAATGATTAAATGAATCATGGTGAATAATGATGAAAACTCCTTCTTTATCTTCCTCCTCCTCCTCGTCTCTTTGTCTTTTCTGTTCAGCTATAGGCATTCTACTGTGCAATGAGAATAAAACACCCCAAAACAGGCTAATTTGGCATGGGTTCAGAAGTCAAGACTTTCCCTAGGTTTTAAATACAGCAGCCCAGTAAAAAAGTCTGTTGCTCAATTCCTCCCATATTGTAGATGTGCAAATTGCTTGTGCGCCTGGTTTTTTCTATCAGAGTCTTCCATATATGACCAACGCAAAAACCCTTAGCAGCCTCACAAATGTTTGGTTGAGTCCAGCCAATGTATTGTGATAACATTAAATGTAAATAAGCATGACAATGTGATTTACTAAGTGGATATTTTGGCAGAGTACACCACTCCTTAAGATATTTCATTGGAATCATATTTGACTTGTGCTTGGCATTGTCTGGGGTCAAATTTTACGCTTTTATAAATATATACGCTTTATAAAGTTGTTTATGTCATGTAGACTACTAAAGAGTCAGTCAGCGGATGTACATTTACATTTTAGCTGATGCTCTCATCCAGAGTGAGCAAGTAGGGGGTTTGCGTCACTACGGCAGGACCCATAGCTGTTGGGATTGAACCTGTGACCTTCCGGTTATGGACGATGTCACTGCCGTAATAGTTAGTGCTGATGCTGAGTGGCTCAGCAGCAATCTTTCTGACCTCCGCAGATATGCGTTTTGACCCAGGGTGACTTTCCGTTTTGTCCCGCTTTGATGTATTTTCATTACGTGAGACCTGACCTCTCCCCTGGCGCTCTGAACGTTCACTTTGATTTAGGTCTCAGCATTACATCAGGCGGAGCTGCAGCTCCAGTTTCCTTGTTAGGGAGTTGAAAAATGTCCCCTTTAGGCCCAAAACGTGAGGTTACATGTTAACAGGGCACACTCTGCTGCACACATTCTCCTTGTTATGATGGATGGTAGAATTGCTCAAAAGCATCTATTAAAAATTCAGTTTTATAAATAAGAAATAATTGTTTCTAATCATTCAAACAAAATGAAGTCGATTTTGTGTATGTTTACATCCAAGTAGTCTGGATAATTCATCTTCTATTATAATTTCCAGTATCCCTGTATATGTACATAATACTATCAGTCAATATGACCTTATGCAGATAGTGCAAACAGGAATAAAGTGTTTGCCTGCCTCATTATCCTGGATGATTTTGGCTATAGAATATCCCAGGTATCTTATTCAGGTTCCTCATAATCAGAAGAAAGGTCTTTGTTATTGTATACAGAATATGGCATTCACATGCAGCAAGTCAAAAATGAACTACTGAGTTTCCAAAATAATAACAAAGTATCAATGTAATTTTAAAGGCATTGTCTTGTGATCTCAAAGCGATTGAGAACATACAGGCTTATTACGCTTCTTTAGTTTTCACATTTATGAATTATAGATGAGCTCTCTGGTCATCTTTGTTGTAAAATATGGTTGTGCTGGCCTGTCACTTAGTGTCATGCGGTGTATAAATTATCTCCTTAGCTTCAAGCTCTGAAGAATTGGATACTCTTAAAGCATTTCTCCATCTGTTTTATAGTGGACACTGTAGCAGCTTGCCCGCCGTCACCCCAGACATCCCTAAAATTGAAACCACATTTTTCTATGAATGTTAAAGTAAATACAATGGGCCATAAATCACTGTCATCCATACAGTATTCAGTGATTCTATAATATTCTTTTTAACCTGTCTCCCATTGTCTAAGAGCTTTACGTGTGTTCCCCATAAAAAGATGACCTATTTGAATTGTAGAGAATATTAAGTTTTCCTGTGTATGCACTGCGTGATCCAATCTTGACCACTGTTGCTAACACAAAACAGCATTCGCAAATAAACACTCTGCTGGTCCTCGCACAATTGTTGGCGGAGTCAAATAGCAAATCCAATTGCTTTTGAATGTGACATTGCAACCCACACAAAACGTCATTGGCATGCCCCAAATGTCAGGAGTGTGTGTGTGAAACGGCAAATGAATGGAAAACCTGGTTGCACATGGCTGAAAGTCATCTAATAGCCAGCTGGGTTCATCAGGTCTGTGGCTCTGATTCCTTTAGCAGGACCTTTTTGCTGGAAGCGGGCTGTTCCTGCTGTTTCTTCCCCCTGAGTTATGTAAGGCTGGCCGAGAGAGAAGCTGGACATCCACTCGACTGCGTCTCTTCCACCCAGACAAGTACAGTAGACAACAGGCTTTGAAATCACAGATCCTCGCGCTGTCTGGTTGCTATTTTCATCGCCTGCAGCTTGGCTCGTGTTAATAATTCCATGTCCTTTCATGTTTTGCTACAGTATGTCACCCAAAGTGATGAAAGGCCTATCAAATTGACTAAGCAGTGTCCATTTTGGCCTCACATTCTCATATATTTCCCGCCCCTCTCTTCTCCCAATCTGGAAGGCTTCAAGAGGGAAGATTGGTTGGTCTGTGAAAGCCCGGGCTCATTTCAGTGGGCGGCAGTGGAATGGGGGGTGGAGGTGGAGGTGGAGGTGGAGGTGGGGTGACGATTTTCCAAGGCCAGGAACAGGAATTGTCTCTCGCTTGTGTAGAAGGAGAGGGTGTTTCAGGCAACGTGCTGAATACTTGTCATAAGATGGAATCGTGTCAAAGCCCGAGCGTGCCATAGAGGGTGGCAGGCAGAAGAAGAGTGCATTGTCCATGGACACTCATGTATGGAGAGAAGGGGGGAGTGAAGCGAAAGAGTGAAGGAAAGAGAGAGAAAGAGAATTTCCGAGTGATGAGAGCTTTGTGTTGTACAATAATTTCTGGGTGCAGTTACTTCTTGCTTCTATGACAAATTCCTAGAAAAATACACACAACACAAACACAAACACAGCCCTTAGACATCCTACACAAGCTCCTTGTTCTGATTGAACAATGACAGGGAACTGCAGGCTTACATATGCTTACACAGCGAGGGGGAGAGAAGGATTATGGGCAGGAAAACGGTTTGTTGGGCTGATGCTAAATTATTCCCCCATTATCCAGATTCCTTTGTCGTTTCTATTTGTTTTTTCTTTCTTTTTTTTCTTTTACAGAGCACTTTTCCCTCGTCCCAGAGCTCTGTTGCATATTTAGTTTCTTTGACAGTCATCTTTTCCGTTGCAATTGCAGTTATTTTTAAACTAGGCGAGCAGAGTTTACGTCAGCACAGGCCCTGGCAGGGATATGGCTATTGATTGGCAACGCCAGCACCCAGCCTCTCTCTGGCTCTTCTAACTACACCATATTCTGATATTGGTTTAGTCAACGACTTGGCTGCTTTAAGCGCTGCAGCATGTTATTCTTAATGTATAATGCCAACAGCTACACTGCTTTGTGTTAACTTAGTTAATGGTCCTTATTTGAAGAAATAGCCGGTATGACCAAGCCCATGGGTCCAATCTAAGTAATAAAACTGTCTCTCTCTCTAGTTAACAAAAGTGAAGATTATTGTCTCTATAGAATAACCTAACTCTGCAGAAGGTATTCTGTTTCTGCTGGCGTGATAAGTTGAGCTTAACTGTCTTCCATGGAAAGCCATTAGCTTATTAAGTACCACTTACACAAGGAAGCAAGGCAGAAAGTTGAAACCAGCGCTCTCATTGCTTAAATATTGTGCTGTCAGTCCTTTTCTACAGCTTGTGGTCAGATACCACATCCAGTCGTAGAAATTACTCTGTCTCCTTGTGTGTGTGTGTGTGTGTGTGTGTGTGTTAGTGTGCTTATGCATTTGGGTTGTCTCACTTGATGCTGTATTGGTCCTCAGAGGAAGCCATATTCACCTGATAGAATGACAGAGAGGCAGCCTGGCCAGCATGTGTGTTAGACCCCATACCGATGTCTTTCCAGTCTATTGACAGGAGCAAATGGGCTATTGATATTCAACACAAATTAAAGCACGGAACCAAAACCAGGAAACTGTTTAGCCTCATGTCATGGCCAGAGAAGACATGTGTGGTTTACCTTGAGAGAAATGTTTCCAAATTGTTTAGGGTCCAACCACAGCTTCAAAGAGTCAGTGAGAAGCTGAGGAGTATAGCTTTGTCCATGAGAGTAACACAGGCTAGGATTACATCACTCAGGGAGGTACATGTGTCTCCGTGTCTCTCTGTATGTAAGGCTGTCAGTGTAAAGTTACTGTCATTCCCCCATCTGAGAGACACACGACATGTGCATGGCTTGCGTAACCATTCTTGTTGCATAACCCTTAAGGTACAGTATTTCACAGATGACAAGCAAGCGCAAGCTCTGGGTAAATGAGAAAGTAATTAGTCTAACAATAACAGCTAGCAGTACAATGACAGCTCCAGCTGGCTGACGGCTGCAACAGGTACAGAGCCGGATAGAGTATACAGCTTAGAGCTATTTCTGGCCTCTCCAGGTAACATTGCACTGTAAAAACGCTGTACAGTTTATTTGCTGTAAAATCTGCAAATTAAGATCATATACGAAATTCAGTTGTGCTGGGTTGAAGGTGCAGTAAAAATTCAAATTTGACTACGCGATTTTAGCCCATGCGCACCGGACAAAGCTATCTACTGGAGACACAGAGATGATTTTGGTGCCAATCCTCTCATCACATATTGCGTAAGGTGACCAATGGGCCAAACTCCCAAAAAGTTGGTTTAGTCCTTTAATACCCAATACTGGGTTGAAACATTTTTTTCTTCTTTACAGTGAAAGGGTACTTTAAATATAGGACATGAACGAAGTCCTGGATGTTTTCTGTAACTTGGGCTGCTGTTTTGGTCTTTGGCTTTGCCTCTCAACAGTACTTTTTTACATTTCAGATTGTGAAATGGAGATTCAGCCTAACCATGAAAACCAGCCTGGGGTGGCAGCTTTGGAGCGTAATCAGTTGGAGAAATCTCATAGTGTGTGACTGTGACCTTTAACACCAGTTTCACAGTCCCTTCTCTGTGATTTGTGTCCATTCTGTCAGTTGGACCTTATGTGGCGGCAAACCAAGGGCGTCCAGCGTGGTGAGGGATGAGGTTGTGTGGTGGTATGAGGAGTGGCGGATGTGTTCAGGGTGAGTGGCTGCCCCCCCCCCACCCTCACCTACCCCAACCCCCCAGCTGGTGGTGTTTGCTGAGGACACGGGTCAGTGCTTAGAGGCCTGTTTCCCTATGGGGCTCAAAGTGTGTTTTGGGTCATGGTGTGGAAAGCAGCTTTGCCTCCCCCCACAGTCCCTGGGGTGTGTTTTATGTCTGGCTGCAGGTCAGCGGTGGTGCTGATTCAGGCCATCAGGTTGTTTTCTTTACCCTCTCCGCTCTCGCCACACTCTTACAGGAGGAGCCACAGAGGGCAGCTCCACTCTTTGTGGCCTTCCTCTCATGTAGAACACAAGGCTCAGGCTAATCATTGTCTTTACATCAGCAGCAGCCGCCAGACCCACATGCATGCATGCACACACACACACACACACACACACACGTTTGTCTTACTATACTTGTAAGGACCTTCCATTGATGACATTCATTCCCTGACCTTAACCCCCACCACTACATGCCTAACCTTAACCCTTACCCTGACCTAACCTTAACCTTAAGCCTTACCTTAACCTTAACCTAATTTGAAACACTTTAATACGGTTAGGAAACAGCCATTAGTGATGTACCTAGCAGATGTACCTAGCAGTTTGGTGGTGTATTTTGTGTATTCCCACTGATAACTGGCCAAATGTAGATATCGTCATGTCACATCCAGATATTTCCAGTGCAGCTGCAATGGAGTTTGATAGCAGAAAGGTTTTCAATGATCTAAAACATCAACAGTAAATATCAGGTTTTGGCATCAGTCCCTCAGAATCAATGAGCGAGGGCTTCTGTCTAGACCATTTTGTATCGACATTCAACAATCATACACAGAGAAATCCATTGTAGAAGAGACAGAGATACCAATTTCTCCACCAGCAGTAGCTTAAATGGACTAGAATGCAATGCAGCCACAAGACTTGATTTGGCTTTTTTGTAATTTGAACAATTGTGACAGCACTCTACGGCATTCCATTCCCACTTTTTTTCAACTGGAAAAACTCTCTGTTTATATGCCCATACACCCACTTTTGATTAAAGGTGCAATAAATTCACACCTCTTCTCTGAGGGTTGTCAAAAGGCATTCTGGGAAATGTAGGGAATCACTAACTAGTAGAAGTAGATGAGGCAGGTTGAGGGGAAGTGGGTACACCAAAAATGTTAATTACAATTCTTCATCACAAAATACCTCCTGGAATGCATTGAACATCACAGATTGATAACCCTAACCGTAAACTAACTCCTTGAACAAGTGAGAACCGGCAAAATGACCTCACCTCGCAAAAATGTCTGAAGGTGTAAAACGCAAACTGTCTCTCACAAGGAGAAGTACAAGATCTCTCTCTCTCTCTCGCTCTCTCTCTCTCACACACACTCACACACACCTCACAAGGTCAGTGGGCTGGGGGCAAAACGCTTTCATATGATACACATCCCCTTGACAGCCTCTGTATACTGTCAGTGATCCATTAAACTATTCTGTTACTAATTCACAAATCTTGCTTTGCTAAGATCACCATTATCCTAACAGACTAAGCGCGGTGATGATGGATTCAAAACAGCGTAATTCCTGACTTCATATAGACCTAGATGATACACTGCAGATGAGCATTCTGCAGCTCTAGGTAGATGTATGATGGAAATACTGTATAGTTCTGGGAGGAGTTGGTGTGTTGAGAGTGTGTGTGTTTGACTGTTGACCATGATGTAAACACAATAAAAGGCATCACAGGCACTCCTGACATCTCCTCCACCGTCCCCACTCTCTACTTCACAGTACTTGTCAGGGTCAAAGGTCATGAGAGCAACGGCTCCCCTGAAAGCACTGAGGAAGAGGGAGTGACAGACATGGAGAATTACAGGAGGTGAGGAATAGTGGCAAGCAGAATTTGAAAAGTCTTAATATTTTTGGTAACATTCAGGTTCACAGAGATTGGGAATCAATGTCAGCCTGGCTGTCTGCTTTGATCCATCTCAAGCAGTTGTTTTCCAACAGTTGTGTTTTGGGGTCGCTCCTTCAGGCCTAAAACCCCTCTTTCTTCCACAATCCTTCATAACGCTGTAATTGGCAGTGGCTCAAGTCCTCTTGGCTTCAGGTCCGCTCCAGGCAAACACACACAGCAGGCCACACACACACACTCTCTCGCTCTCTCTCTCTCACACGCACACATACAGTGCATACAGACAGAGCATGCTAACGGTCCCTTACAGCTGTGCAAACGTCATTCAGACTCGTTCCACTCATGGTACATTTGAAGCAGGACGTGTGTGCAGATGTGTGTGTTTGATCACCGATGGTTGAAAGCTAAGTGGTGCGTTAGAGATCATTAGTGCTGCCCAGCGCCACTACATGGCTGACCTCTGCGGCTGTTTCATTGCCAGAGCATTTGAAAGGTGTTTAATGTGATGGATGGCGGATGTTTTGGTCTAGTGACCTTTGTTTGCCCTCTACAGCTCTGACGTGCCTGTCACTTAATAGCTTCAAGACTGACAATGTTCCCTTCCCTTCCCTTCCTCCCCTTGCTCTCTTTCTCTCTCTTTCTCTCTCACTCTCTCCTTCATTCAATCTTGCTCTTTTTCTCTCTTGAACTTTAATTTCCATTCACTGTTTTCTTATGTTGTTTTTCTCGCTACTTCTCGGTTGGAAACACAAACTCAAAGGGCGCAAGGAGCGTTATGTCATTCTTGTTGCTATGCAACACAAAGTTTGACAACAACTTGCAAGCGAACATTTAATAGATATATTAAGTGTTCGCTAGCTAATCTGAAGTGACAAAGGGGGTAATGTGATGGAAAATAAAAATGATCAAGAGGAAGTTAACGATGGCTCTGCCTGCTCTTGAAGAGGATGAGGAGCCCATTCTGAAATGGAGGTGTGGGTACATGACGTCCTCCCAGGGAGAACAGAGCACAGACACTTGTATCATCTCATCCAAGAGCTACACAGTGCCTGTTCAAGGACTATTTTTGCATTGACGTAATGTGCGGCAGGGCTAAAGTTTAGACATGTTCAACTTGGAGTGCCCAGCAGAACGCCTCTAAACATGCTGCGGCCAAAATGCAAGGCGTGTAGTTTGGTTAGACGCCTTCCTGCCGCCACCAAACCATTGAAAATAGCTGAAAAAGGTGCAGGCGTGTTCAAAAAATGTGTCCTATATGATGACAGCCTAACTCATCACAGAATCAGGTAATGGAAGGATGAGGACGCACAGTATTTACATTTGGAGGCCAAACATGTCGAGCCTGAGGCGGCTGACGTGGGTTGCCATGTGTGAGCTCCTTCACCTTTTGACTAGAGAAATGTGGCCCTAACACTGACTGATCATCCACCAGCTGTGCTCCCCCCTACACACACACACACACACACACACACACACACACACACACACATCCTTCACATACTTTTACGCATAACCACAGGGCATGTAACGGATCCAAAGCCTGAGTTTCAAGTCACAAAGGTTTCTATTTCCATAAAGTTGAGAGTTTTAACTTTCTCAGGTGAAACAATCTCACATCATTCTGTTGAACTTTAGTTATTTCACTACATATTGTGTCATTTTTTTCTTGACACTGGTTCAACTTTTTCTTCCGGTATAGTGTATGTGGTTTTACGTGGCTGTCTGACTCAAACAGATGGGATTTATCTGAGGACTTATACTTGTGAATTGCTGAATTTTTGTGCTGATATTGTTACCTGAGAAAGCTCTTCACTGAAGTAGCAGTGGCTGATAAGTGGAAACCCAGCACTGACAGTGTAGCTTGCCTCATCCCTGGGTTATCAAAGCATTTTTATGTGACACTTTTATGTCTTTCTCTTTAGCTCGCTATATTTTCCTCTCACATACCAACACTTTTAACAACGTGTTTCAGGCTCTCTGCGTTTGACGTTTCCCCACTGTTTCCTTCCACCGGCGTTGACCTGGGATGGGTCGGTGTTTTTACTTTATGAGCAGATTTTTTGCAAATAGTGATGTTTTTTACTGTCACCGACACATATGGAGGAGATGTTGCCTTCACACCATAACCAGATGGGTCTGTTGGATTGGGTAGACACTGGAGCTGGACCCCACGCATGGAGATTATCTCTTTATCCTGGGATTGTCCTGGGGCAAAGGACACATCTGTCATGGAGGGAGCGAGGGAAGGAAGGAGGGATTGTTGGTAGGGGGGGTTGGTGGTAGCAAGATGAATGAATAGTTGGGGTGCCTCGGGGGCAGTACAGACTCCCCACAGAGGGCCTGGGCTCTTGGCTCAACATTAATATCTCAGGTGCCATTAGTATTCAATAAAGTTCAGTTTTGGTTAGAAGAAAGGAAAGCACGAAAGACACAGCACCCAAACTTCAAACGGTCTCTGAAGTAGAGCTTAAAAGTTGTTTTTGCTTCAAGTCCTCTGAAGTTCCAAAGAAGGATTTGAGAGTAAAAGGTTTTTTTTGTAAGGAATAGTGGTTATCATTTATACAACGTGTGACTTATTTGGAACCCCATGATGCCTATTAAATATATTCAAAGTAATGTGAAAACCTTTAGTTGAAATGATTTGCTAACTTAAGTTCTTCTATTTGATCTGTTCCAGGGGGCTTTTCATCACTATTCATGACCGTGGTCATATTTCTACGCTGCTCCAGAGCTGGCCAGAAAAGGACATCAGGGTAAATTATCCCTCAAACAGAGGCTTCACACCTTCAACTGCCTCAAACAGTGGCATTACATCACCTCTTACAGGAGTAGTATTTGATATCATTAATGTTATTGTAGCCACATCACAAAATCCTTAGGAGAGCCTTGAGCACTGGCCCTTTTTCAGTTTAAGTGTATCAGTAGAGCACAATGTAAGTCTATGCATGGTAGATCCACTGAAAAGGAATCTCCCAGGTTTTTGGGAGATTGGCCCATTGGTCAACTTACCTCTTGTGATGGGAACATAACATTGTAACATGCACTATTTTGAGTGATATGCCAGAAGGCCACTAGCATTATATCAAAAATGAGAAAATGAGAACTTATAGTAGTGCTAAAGCTAAATGGTAAGTAGTCTTAAGTGACATGCGGCCAAGTCAGGGAGTTTTGTGAAGGAGATTGGTAAAATTTAAACAAAATATGATCTACAAATAAAATAGCTGTCTTGAACTATCAGGGACTACTTTCCTTGTTTCCATAGGAAGTGAAGGTGGTAGCCGATGTTAGACTGTGTACAGCTAAAAATCATTACGCAGGGGATGAATACATGGTTGCTCACCTGAAATAGTTCCAAAAATAAACCTGACTAGATCACCTACATCGAGTTAACGATATTTATTTTTAAAAATGTATGAATCTACAGGCCATATCAAAAAACTAACAAAAACACTAACAACTTTTTATTACTAAAATGTCAGTTTTCTTAGTTATTTATCTTATTTTTCTTAGACTATTTTTCTTGTTGTTTATTTTGGGGTCTATGTGTCTCATCGCCTAACAAGTTGACCAACGGACCAATCTCCCAAAAAGTTGGTGTATTCCTAGTCTAAGCTCTTATATAGAGCAACTATGTGCAAGTCATAATCTAGTCATATGCAGCATGACGAAACCACCAGGCATTCCTGGCATGTCAGATATAGCCTACCTGCAGCAGGAGCCACCTGTTCACGGCTGTCAACAGCATGGCATTTACCTCAGCGCTGTCATGCCGCCTCTCATTGTGAGGGTGGTCTTATCGTAAACTCACCAAATATGCCCTACTTACAACATTTCAATAGAGAGAGGGCAAACGAGAGCCAAGGCAGACAGTCACTGATAAGCCTTTGGCAGATTTTCTGTCACATGTCCATACACAATAACGAGCGAGTCCTTGTGAAAACAATGTAATAAACCTTTAATGGTGTTAAATATGGTCATTATGCATTAAAAAACAGTAAAATAGAAAAACTGACGACATTGCATGAGGTTGTCAGATTGAGGTTGTCAGATGGGAGGAACAAGGCTGTAAAATCTCCGTGCCAGAGTCATCTGCGTCACACTAATCACGGAAAAGAGAAACACTCGGAATTGGGAACATTTGAGATCAAACACTTCTGCTGATGATATTAAGTGTTACACAATCGATTTGTTTCACGTTGTGAAATCCGCCCAACAGAGCTTATTTATTGCTTAATGAGTAAAGTGAGTAGTGAGTGGAAAGCCAGGAGCGTGTAGCAGAGCCAGGCCTACAAGGCGGAAAAAGAATTCTGTTGGTGGGCGGCAGGGCGGACTTGTTTTGGTGAAACAGTATTATGAGTTAATGAGACATGGAGGCAGAGCTGGAAGGCTGGTTTATTTATTTTCTGTTTAAATCGTGTATTAAGTGTAATTAAAAAAATAAAAAAAAGTCAGTGCAGCTGTATTTCTTTTATGCAATACAGCTAACCAACATGATGCCGTGACAGCCATCTATTTACAGTAGTGCTATACACAGACATACCAATTAAACAGATGATTTAGGTGGTCGTGGTGGCTACTGTGCTTTGTATGTGACTCTTTTAATGATTGACAGGCTGTGTGTGTGACGGACGGAGAGAGGATCCTGGGGCTGGGAGACCTGGGCTGCTATGGCATGGGCATACCTGTGGGCAAGCTGGCCCTCTACACAGCCTGCGGAGGCATGCCGCCACAGCAGTGTCTGCCCGTCATGCTGGATGTGGGCACAGACAATGAGGTAAGTAGACATCTAAATACAGCTAGTTAACAAGCAAAACAGAGACTTCTAACGTTTAGTCACCTAAGTGCAGTGAAACCAATCCTTTAATATTTTTTATGATCCCCGAAGGGAAATTGTTTGCTTTTCTCATCGCTTGCCCTCCTCCACAAGGAGGTCAAAGGTCAGGGTCAGCTACAGAACAGTGCTCCTGGAGCTGGTAGGGATTCAGCATCTTGCTCAAGGACACTTCAGCAGGGCGGATGCTTGTCATTCGACTAGATGCAACTCTAATGATCCCCATGGGGAAATTGGGTCATTGCAGCAGCTAGTAATAACAGGATACATGGGATATAAATAAGAAAGTCACGGGGGCTTGAGCCCGGGCCTCCCAGTTGAGAAAATGGTTTCCCTGCTCGCTGCACAACCCTGCTGCCCCAAGCCCCATCATTTTTAAACCCATGACGAGCGCATGATATGCCAGAAGGGAAACATTCTTAATCCACTGTAACCAGGTAGGCCCTGCTTACAGTTCCCATGAACAGGCCAAGGAAAGAAAACAAAAATCTCACACTTTTCAACCAGGAAACACCCTTTACATAAGTGAGGTAAGCAGCTCCATTCATGGATGCCAGCTCGGAAAACACCTCTCCGCCCTGCCAGCCAGTGACAGTACCAGCCAACATGGCCACGGTTACCCACCTATGGTCTCTATTCTCCATGGTAGTGCCTTCTCTTTAAATATGAAAGATGATCCTCGCTGTGGGCAGGGTAGCACGTGTGTCTGTAGTCTTAAGCCGGAGCGGACTAAGAATAGTCTGTGTATACTTCTATATATATAACTCTCTGTGTACTTTCTCCATGTCATCCTGGCCTTGGCCAAGGGAGTGGCAGCCCCAGATGCCTGCTGCCCAGGCACAGCTGAGCTCAGCCTGTCAGAAGCCATCCTTCGTCTATTTTCCTAGACTTGATCTCCAGTCTTCAGATGACTCAGTCCCTAGAGTTGAGTTTCAGTCCAAGGAACTGTCTGAAGAGAATTAGGGATGAGAGGTGGTGCTTAGGTTAGATGCATTTGACAGCAAAATGAAGCAAGGAATGAAAGTAACAGGAAGGGTACAGAGCGGGTAGTAAAAATTGGATAGACAGAAAGGTGGTGGCACCCTGGATGGCCTGACATTTCTCTCTAGTTCCCTTTCTGACTGCACCTAGCCAATTCACACTTCATCAAAACATTTGGGGTTGCAGCAGAAATCCCCTACATTTGTAATAAGACACATTAGAGTCTTCCGAGAAAGCCCATAAAAGATATTGCATTGCTACATTAGTCCAGTTGGTGGCATTGGATCTGGTGTTACAGAGAGTTATATGGTCTCCCGTTCTGCCAGGTCCTCTCCCTCAGCTCTTTCTCTTTATAGGGCTACACAGCTCTACCTTTTGACCTCTTCCTGTACTGGCATCTCCATGCATTTTAAATTCTCCACATTGAGTCCACTGCTCAGTTTGAATGATTCTGGCTAAGGATGATAATACTGCCTGGAGAGATCCTCTGTGGAGAACACATGCAGATCAAGGAGTCTTGGGTGCACTACAGCAATTTTTAGACTTTTATAGGCATCACAACACAACTTTAACAAGCTGCCTCGGAGTCTTTGATCCACAGTTGTCTGTGTCCTCAATCCACTTTATACCTGCTGCCAGAAGAGGGGGGAGAGAATGCACTTCCATTTGTGTGTGAGTGTGGGTGGATGTGTGTGTGTGTGCATGTGTTATATGCACAGAAGCAGAGCGCAGTCTCTAGCTGTGCACTGTTTGACTGATATGTGGAGATGGTGTTTTTCTTTCTTAGACTCCCAGAGGAGATGCACCTCCTGTTGATTTCCAATCTTGGAAAATGCTTGCCGAAACAGTCGAGAGCTACGGGAGCACAGGGATTGACAGGATTTTATCACCTAAAGCAACACTCACACACACTTCTCAGGAGCTGTAGGGTTTTAGGACATGAAGCAAGCATGAAAAACCAGCTCACCTTAAAAAATCACCTTACCTACCAGAGAAAGAGCCTGGAGCAGAGATTACTGTAGATAAATGATTAGCTCCCAGTCCATCGGAATCATAACAGATATCACACACATGCACAGGAGCAAGCATGCGCACGCATGCACACACACATACACACACTCGCACACACACACACACACACACATACACATAGCCCACGTCTATGTGCGTGTGTGCTGGTTATGCAACCTTAAAAGAAGTAGCTATAAAAGGGGTTTTACTGTAGTCTGCTTGGCTGTGGCCAACTTTTCCATTTTTCTATTATTTTGAAGAGATGACAGGCTAAATGAGATGTAATGGGATAAATGGACCGGCTGTGTGTGTGTGTGTGTGTGTGTGTGTCTTAAGCCATGTGGAGTTCTTCTGGCCTGGCCTCATATGGGAGGCACGCTAGCCTGCTGCCCCCTGGTACCCCGCCCCACTCTGCAGCCCCGACTGCAAGGGTACGATGGGAGCAGATGGGGGTGGGAGGCTATGAGGTAGTGGTAGCTATAGCTAATTATTAAAATGACTGTTATTACAGGATTATATTTGTCCTTGAGTTGGTATGGAGGTGGGGGGGGGAGAGAGGGACAGACAGGCAGACATACAAACAGACAGTCAAGCACACAGCCAAGTCATCCTAATAGACTTTTGGCCATGGAGCTCTAGATCTCAGTCAGGTCCTGGTCCCACTGTGTTTTGTTTTTTCACAAAAGGGATCAGGGAACATTGCTAGCAGATATATTGGAATACACAGAGCTTTTGGGAGATTGGCCTGTTAGACACCAAAATCATTCATGTTTCCTTGGTAGATCATTGGCACACTGACTTTGGAAGGCCATAACTGCTGCACCACTGGTCCAATTTTGATGAAACTGGGAGGAATGGTGCATCTTGTTACTGATTGCCCCAAGAGGTGCTTGCATCATTCATGGGTGGCGACATGGTTCATGTAATCCAATCCCTGTTAAATTTAACAATATGAAAAACCGCATCATACTAACCAGGAAACCATATAGCAACAGGGAAACTCAAAACTGCATCTGAACTTTTCACCCCTTTTTGACATATAGATATGGATTATTACACTTATCTTTTCTACACTCCCCCCACCCTCTGACCATCAGGAGGTTATACAGAGCTCAAATGCCTGCGAAATGTCTGTATGGCTCAAGACATTTAGGAAGTGAGCTCCTGTGGCATTTTTTTCTGCAGAGGAATGTGGTAGCTGTGTAATCTTGTGTATGGACCAGCAATAAATCCTAAACAGCCTTCCTACCTGGACATCTCTTATCGTTGTCTCACATATACACAGATACAGACTGGAAAAATACAGAGGTATATACATGTGTACACACACACACACACACACACACTCACACAGATAAACAAACATGTTTTTTAACCAAAGTTCTACGTTCGCAGGTAGTTCAGTTTTTACCTAACTGCACCCTCCTGTTGCTGGACTTTATCTTTCTGTGTTTCCCTGCGCCTTTCATCTGGTGCAACCTCAACACACACACATACACACACTTACACACACACACACACACACACAGTGAAATGAGACTCGATGATGTCATCCCGGACAATATGCTGTTTGTGTGTGTGTGTGTTGGGCGGGCTCTCATGAGTCCAAAGTGGAGTGTCTTTTACCTCAGACAGGTCCAGGTTATCTTTTGTCTCTGGCCCTGTTTCCACTGTTCCGTTACAATTCATTTTTCAGTGATGGCTGCAGAACATTTTTAACACCAGAAGTCGCACGTTAAACTACTTAAATTTCCTCATCAAAAGTCCGGCACCACAAAACGGTCGGATGAAGCTTCATATTACTTTCCCGAAGCCTAACCGTCATCAGTTTGGAAACAGTTGCAACTGGGCAGTGAAAATGGGGCTTCTGTGTCTCTAACTGTAAAGCCATACACGAGGACTAATCCCCTCTGAAAGAGAAGGGGCTGTACAACACAAAGGACAGCTTAGCCAATCAACAGTAGATAATCTCGGACAGAAAAGACAACTCATGTCAACAGTTCAGCACAGTGTCAACGAGGTCAACCCGCTTGAAACTCGCTCTGCTACCGACTACTGACTACTCGCGACTATCTGAGTTCCTCACAATGCACCTCTTTCTCTTTTGGTCACACAGTTTCCCCAAGTGGACTGTGTAATGAAGTGAAACTGATGTAGCTTTCATTCAGACACTCTGATCATAATGAGATGAGAGCAGATGGACCAGCTTTTTTTACCACACCATCATACAGTAGTCCAATAGAGGACATTTGCAGTCGTCCATAGCTGCTACATGCATCATTTTGGGAAATCAGCATCTAAATATCTTTCTGATATTAGCTCAAAACAGTCTCGAAAGCTGTTTTAATATGAACTTTTACCTTGCCATAATATCTTATTGTGAGAATTTTGTGCTCATTTGGGTTGACCTTAAAAACTTGGCCCCCTCCTGCACGTCGCCGTCCGTCAAATGCTTGCTTGGAGATGATTTGTCAGCTGGGATGTGGTTTCAAATAAACAAAATGTCACTTTATAAACAGTTTGAGCTGGCCCTGGGCATGGCAAGTCCTTCATAACCATGCTGTGGAAAGGTGGCGCTTGCCTTCTCCAAGCCCCACTCATCTTAGTGGCACCCTGTAATTATGTAGCTCCAAAATCCCAGGGAAATAAAGGTTGCCTGTCCCAATGAGGCATGACAACGCTCCGGATCACTTCCCCACCCACTGGGATCGAAATACCCTGGAGTCATAGAGTACAGAGTGGAGCAGATAGAGGTTAAGGGTCTGTGTCCAAGTACTGTGTCCAAGTGTTTTTTGCCTAGCAGTGCTCAGTGGAGGATTGGGGTTGAAATACTAGTTGTAGCTCCTGTAGTTTCTACGAGGCTATTGAAACCCTGAGCAGGAAAACCTGCTAAAGGGGTAACAATAATACTAATCATCATCATCATCACCATTATCATAATAATTAGTTTTATTTATAGAGCACTTTTTTAAAACATGGTTACAAAATGCTTTACTGGATAAACAAAAACATGTGAACAATAGATGAAGAATAACAATTCATAAAATACTCAAAGGCATGCACAGAATAAATGAGACCGCAATAAAAACAAAATTCATGCCTAAAGCAGGCTTAAAAAGTGACACACACACACAAGTTTACACAACTTGACCCTCACTTGTAGAGTCCTATCCAAACCACATATTTTTAGAGTGTGGGTGAACCAAATTTAAATGTCTATTTTTTATTTTTCTTAGCCTGTCATGATATTAGCCGTGTTGACTTCAGCATAGTTGGCTGTCTCCACTGTCAACAGTGTGTGAAATGGGAAGAACTTTATAATGCTAACTGGCATAAAGAGAGACTGGTAGTAAGGCTTGAGAATTAGCTGTACTCTGCAAATACCCAGATGGCATGTGTGGATCTATACAATCTAATGTTTATACTATACAATATGATATACGATATATACTGTACTATAAAATTTCTGTTGCCGTGGTCACACTGGAGAGCGAACTCCAGATTTAAGATTTATTTTATGTCTGTTTCCAGCTGTGATGAGGATCTATGTCCTTTCATTATATATTGCTAAAGCTGAAGTGTTGATTACATTCTGCCCCCTATGCACTGAGCACAAAAACACGCAACACAATGCTGGGAACATGCAACAGGGCATTCTTTCCATTGCAAACAATGAGGAAATGAAGCCAGCGCGACAGGTCCCACGTGGACACACCACATCCAATGGGTGATGGGGGGTGCTGCATGGTGTTTGGGGTTGCTGGGGATAAATACAAGACCAAGGTGGGAATGTAATGAGTAACTCTGACTCTCATTCAGACAGTTTGGAACACTCAGACTGCTGTTACAGCAATAAACATCTGACAAAAATATCAACATACAATGGCGAAGCTGATATTATAAAGTGACCAAAAGTGCAATGTTGGGGGGCCTCAACAGAGAGGAGTGTACCAGCCCCACTAAATGAAACCATAAATTTGCCGTCTTTCCCCAAATTAAATTCTGGTGTCAGGTATGATCAGTGGTGGGAAATCTTCTCCGCACACAGGAAGCAATGAATAGAAATTTAAGAGTGAAATATAAAACTGTCTCCTAACCAGTGAGCGCTCCGTCCAAAGAAAGCAGGACAAAGACATTTAGGTCCAAGGAGTGCGCTGTTTACTGACATTGCTTTACATGATTTCTGGGCTTTGAAATCTTCAAAATTCAGTTACCTCTCACTGCCATTCAGGGCCGCCAACCTGCAAAGTTGTCTACTGCAGCTTTAAAATCATTTCAAAGCTCTCAGGTGGATTACAAAGACAGAGCGATGTTGTGTCGGGCAGGTGCACCCTGTAAAAGCTCTGATGAAGTATGTGTGGAAAGACCACAGGAACGTCTGTAAGCAATCTATCACTGCTAGGAGGCATCCACTTCCACCTAATTCTTCACTCACTCTCTCTCTCTCTCACACACACACTCTCACACACACACACCTGCCCACCGACCTCTGCTCTTAATTCTCACTTTTCTGCCGCATCCCTCTCATCCTTCAAAATACTGAAGTGCAAGGGTCAAAGTTCACTGGTGTCCCCCCTTCGTCTCCTTCTTCACGTCACTGTGAATGAACAGAGGAGAGTCCCCACCTTGAACTCTGCTGAGATGAGAGGGTCGCAGCAGAGGGGGGTTATGAGTATGGGTTGTGCAAATAAACTTTCGCTATGTCTTTCCTCCTTTGCGTTCCATCTGCATCAGCTTGAGTGCAAATTCTCCTTTGATGGACTGTTTAGTCAATGTAAATTTGAAAAACAGGGCCTCAGGCCTGTTTCCTATTGCCCAGATATTCTCACATTTACATTCTTAAAAACATTCTCATTCATCCCCCCCGCCGCTTAAATTAATTTCCATCCAGCTCGAAGTCTTAAAAACCCATCACAGTAGGGTTTCTGGCTCTCTATACCTGTGTCCTGCCTCCTGTTCTCACTTGCCAGTACAGTTACTCAGTCGTCACCAAACAACTTTCATAACATGCCAGGTGGGAATGCAAAAGAGGAAACCGCGCCTCAATTCATCTTTCCCGTCACTTCAACCCATTCCAGGGGTGAGAAGGGTTTTGGTGTATTGTGGGTGCTGATAAAGTCTTAAGATTTGAAAACCTCAGGAAGTGAGATTAGGTGAATAATTCTAAGATTTAGTGCACCTGTGGTTTTTCAGTCAGGGCGATGCTGGAGGATTTGGACACACTTTCCCACCATAACAACACTTTTGAATGGTGCCAGGAGAGTATTAGCAGAGAACAACGCAAAATACAGTTATTAAAGATTGTTTAGTATGACCGGAACCAAGGTAGTTCACTCCACCAGTGTAATGATGACTTCTCCCTAGAGGTGTGTGAAAACAATTGATATTACATTAAAATGACAAAAGATGCAACAGGGTTAGATTTAGGCTTTTACTTTACATGGAGATGTATCTGCTGATTGTGTGTGAACTGACACAAAGTGTTTCTCAGCACTGTAGGATCACACACACGTTTCACATTACAGCATAGAGAGGTCCTGGGGCTACAGAGATACAGGTGTGTGTATGTGTGTGTGTGTGTGTGTGTGTGTGTGGATGTGCCCACGCATATATCTGTCAACTCCCTCCTTCATTTTTCCATTCAAGGAACGTAAAGACTGGACAGAAATCACGGAGAGCGTAATTGTTCAATTTCATACATTCTTCTATTGTGCCTGGTACTGTTTCCTGCCTAGAGTACCTTGGAGATATGACATGTACCTTGTACTAAACATGCACACACACACACATACACACACATACGTTATGCTGCCATTCTCTACTCCATTCTATTCTGTAATTATTTTGACTCTGGGTACAGGCATCAAATTATACCATACTGATTTTCCCATGTAATATTTTGGTCCCCTGATGTAATAGTCCAGTAACAGTTAATTTACTACAGGTCATGCAGTAAGCAGTAGTCAGTTCAGGCAAACTGTGTTGGCGTTTAGGATACAGTGAGTGACCCAATATTGTCTGTGAATGAGGAGAAGGCGGCGGCAGGGTGGCCTAGTGGTTAGTGAGGTCATCCCCTATGGAGTTACTTTTGTATCTTTATTTTGAAAGTGAATTAAAAAAAGTTTTGAAACTTAAAAAAATGCTTTGAAAGTTTTAAAAACATTTTAAAAAGTTTGTGGGCGAAAAAGCCAAGTTTTCAGTTTAGTATTCTTCTCCTTTCACTTAGTGTTCTTCAGTTTTCATTCATTCAAACCTTTTTTTCATTATCTTACATCTTTTTTTTTTCATTCAAATCTTTTTGGCCCTGTTTTGGTTTGCATCGTTTGTTAAATCAATGTTTTCCACTCTATTAGCTAGCTAGATAGATGCCGTTACACCTCTTTCTCTTGCTTTCTCTCTCTCATCCTCTCTCGCTCTCAATCTCTCACTCTCTATTGGTTTCATTCTGTCTTTTCTCACCTCTCGCTCTCCTCTCTTCCCGCATTTGTTTTTGCAGGAGCTGCTGAAGGACCCTCTCTACATCGGGCTGAGGCATAAGAGAGTGCGAGGCCAGGCCTACGACGACCTGCTGGATGAGTTTATGACGGCTGTGTCAGACAGGTATGACCGCGCTGGCCCTCAAACACACCACTTCCCCGCTTCCTTTAAGACGTCTGCTATTGTAAGTTGATATAAACAGCACATGGAGCTCTTAAAAGAAATATGTTAAGCAGTTTAGCATAGTCAATACATGTCCGCTGATATTTACATAGAAGAATCACCCTCTGAAGACACTGAGTGAATATTTAGAGTAAAACCTCACAATTAATTTGTTGTCTTGCATAGCAGTTGGAGTAATTGCTTAAGAGAACCATAAAACTGTAGATTTATGTGTCATATTAGCTTTTGCATATTTAGACTATGTACTTTCATGCTCAAAGTATGCATGGCGGTGCAGCCAAAGCCTTGCATCTAAAAAAAGGCTTGTGGGATTTGGGGGTCTGGAACTTTCTTAAGTCGCCAGTGATTCAGTTTTACCTTTCTTGAGCTAAGTTTTGGTTGCTAAGCAATGTCACTCTGCTTACTGACTGAAACTGCATTTGTTACATGGCAACATTAGCTTTTTGAAAAGTGATCGTAAAGCCTTAGGAACTATTGATTTCATGAATCATAGGCATAATTCTCCTTAGACAGATGGCTGTGGATACAGCTAACCAGATAGTGACCATTGACCTCTCACTAGCTCAACCAATTGTATGATTTTGATACTTGGCTGCATAATATTGTCTGTTCTGCTCTGTCAGCTGCAACCTGACTTGCTCAGCGTTTGGCATTTTTTCCATAACTACATCAAATAAATCACTATGCAATGCCGTCTGCCATCTAAACAACAGAGTGTAATAACGTTTTTCATAATATAAAGACACAACTTCACATTTCACAGTTTCATTTTCTCAAGAAGATAAGAGATAAGAGGACCTGGAGTTACCAAGGCTTGCTGTCATGCTTTGACCTGATACCTTTACCCATGATGCTATGCAATATTGAGCTTGTGCAGACTGCAAAAACCAACAGTAAATGGGATAAGATGTTTACATTCATCAGTACCCCAGATAATATCAGGATGTCCGAGTTACCTTAGTTTCTTAGAGAAGAGCTTATCCGGGTTTTGTAAACAGGATGTGGCATTTACAAGCACCAACTCATGAATGTAATACTTGAGTAATACTAAGGGAGTATTAGTGGGCATGTAAACATATCCATGTATATGAATATGGTGGGTGGTGTAGCCCCTGGTTTGTGGAGGGAGCTGTTTGTTTTGTGTTGACTCCAGTGGTCCCAGTCCAGGAAAAATCTCTGGCCACACTGTAAGCGTAGACCCCTTGCCTAAATTCCCTGAGCACAGAGGATACATAACTCGCAGAGTTGTGATGTAATGCTGCCATCCTTAACCCCTGTCTCCACTAATTTCAGCAGTGGATTGAGATGGCGGGTTAACTTTGGCTTGTTTGATGTGGAGACACAGGAAGGCGTGTAACTGTTCAGTATTTCATTGTTTCATTGTTTTCATTTGGTTTGTATCTGTGTTGATCTTATCCCCTCTTCTCTGAGCTTGAATGAGGTGCTCCCCCCACGTCTTGTGCTGTGTGTGTTTATTATGGTCCTGTCCTTGATAAGACTTTTGTAAATTTGTGCGTGTGCATGCATGCATGTCGACATGTCTGTGTATCTCTATGTCCCTGTGTGCCACGGAGCCATGGCGGCCACAGACACATGGGCCTGGTTAAGCCCCGTCCTAGTCCAGAGAGACCAGAGTCCAGAGGGAGAAGCCTGGGTCTGGGCCCCCTCCAGCTGGCAACAGGACGCCATGACTCTCTAATAACCGGGTGGCTTCTCAACTACAGGGAACAGCGATGCTTTTTTCCCCAACGGAGCCGGATTGGCGGAAAATGAATAATTATGGGGTCCAAGATTGAATGAATGATTACAGCCCTACAGTTTTAAGTAATATTCATGTTTAGTTTTCTAAGAAACTAGGAAAAAGGCAGGTAATTTGAAGCCGCTCATCTCATAATACTACCGATTAACTCATCACCAATGAGCAAAACTCCAGAGGCATTTTTCCTCCACCATTTTGTATTTCTTAGTTGAAAGAGAATGGGTAGTGATGCAACCAAATGTTTGGTTTCAAGCCAGGCTCCCATCCTTCAGTTAATATTCTCCTCCTGTTTAACAATCTGCAGGTGTCAGCTACTCCTTTTGTCTTCAGCCAGACTCTTAGAATTAGATACAATCTCATCAGTCCCGCACTCAGCCACAACACCCATAAAAGGATGAACTGAGGCTCAGCAATGTTCTTGAAGCCTTTTCAAAACTTTGGGCAATTTTCACACTTCATCACACTTCAATCCATTGCAATTAGTCTAAATCCATCCAATGCATTTTTGTTGCTGCAAACTGTGTAAGAATCCCATGGCTCAAACGTACTGAGATGAAACGGAAGGGACGTGGTTATCGATTTTAGGTTTTATAATATAAGCTTTCGTTACAACTCTGATTCACTGATAAAATGTTTTTATCGGGAAAACTTCCCAGAGAAGTAGCAATAAACGGGGCAGAAGATCAATGGTTTTAGTTTTTGCAATATATTATAAATATATAAGTACTGCAGAATAAATCCAATGACAGCAGCAGCATTCTTTTATTTGATATAAATGATTGTCCATCAGTGTTAACACATTCAACACATTAAGTGAGATCCCAATGTAAGTAAAATCCAAAAGAGCATACATTTTTCAAATGCTAAAGAACCGAAGTCCTCTTCTTCTCTATGTTTGTCATGGATCTCTTTTTTTCAACCTTTATTTATCCAGGGAAAGTAAACAAAACCCTGCTTCATATTTACACATTTACACACATTCACATCTGGGAGCTGCCATCCCTACATACAACCCTTGCTCAAGGGCATTTTGACAGCGGTTGTTGAGGGAGAGAAGAGCCTTTCTTCAGTTTCCCCACCCAGATTTTCCCAGCTGCTCTGGGATTCAAACCGGTGACCTTTCAGTCACAAACCTGCTTCTCTAACTTCTCGGCTCCTGCCAGACCCTGGTGAGGTGGGGGAAGGCCAGTTCAGTGGTGTCAGACACCTAAACAGCACTGGTTTGACTCCATGCATTCTCTGTCTCCATAGGTCTCTGTATGTAGTCACCAGTGTTCCTAAGAGGTTATTCATAGGGGAATACAATATGTTTCACATGCTTCAGAATATGTTAGGAGTTATGTTTTAAAATATACAAAGATTGGCCAAAAGATATATTTGTATACTGTATGTAGATGGCGTTCAGATGGATAAATAGGTGGATGGATGGATGGATAGATGGATGGATGGATGGATGGATAGATGCATAGATGGGTGGATGGAGCAACAGAGGGAAGGAGAAAGAATGCAGACTGTTTCCGTCTTCAATGCCGGCTAGGGGATTTGAGAAATAATGTGTGCTGAGAGACACTGGCTCTCTGGAGAGCGAGAGGGGGCTGGGGATTTATTAAAAGGGACCAGGCCTCAGCCCCAAAGCCCCGTAGGGACAGCGCTAACAGACAGCCAGTGTGTGTACACAAACACACACACGCATGCACACAGGTTCGACAGCTGTGTTTGGACAGAGCGCCCTTGTCCGTGACCTTCTTTGCAGAGGTCCTCACTGGCTGCTATGAATGCGCTTCGGCTAAAAGAATCACTTCATGCCTCCTCTGCTTCTAGTCGCCCCCCTCAGCACTGGAAGTAGATGGGGCTTCCACCTACTTCCTAATAGCCGGACATCGAGAGGCCTGGTTCAGATTTCATCAAGTCTCCGATGAAGGCAGATTAAGTTTCCTGAAGGAGCTGGGTCACTCGTTAAGTCCCTTATCCCACGCGTTGGCCCAGACATAACACCGAGCGTCTGAGCGATCCGCCACATGGGAAAGCGGCTGTCATCTCACATGTCATGCTCTTATTCACAGTATCAAACATTAATAGTAATGTCGCAAGCATTTACACTCACTGAATGAGGTGAGTTTGGCAGCAAGCAGCAAGAAACCATCCATGTACCCCTACAGAAAACAATGAGCCTAAGTATTTTTCCTTGTTGGCACACTATTTCCTCCTGTATTATTGAGGCAAATCATAAATTGCAGCAGAATAAAAGTGTGAAGAACAAAGGAGCTTTGTGTTATGCTGGTGGTGTCTCTCAGATGGTTTAAACAGTCCCATGGAAGGAAAGGTTAGGTCCCCAATATCCCAATTAAAGATGATCACAACAACTGCTTCCATATGATCATTTGAGTGAGTGATTGATTGAATAAATGAATGACTGACTGACTGGCTACTGACTGACTGACTGACTGACTGACTGAGCACTGAGCAATTCTTGACTATTGTGGAGCATTTAAGCTGCATTAGGTATTTTTATGTAAAAATACACCAGTCTAAATAACAAACTGGGGATGCAGTCGAGAAAAGTCTCTGGTATGATCACGGACAAGAAATTTCGGCACACAGGAAGTGATGAATCGAAACTTCAGAGCATAAACAATACCAAACTTTGTCCTAAACAGAAGTAAGTGAATGTTACGTCCAGAGAAAGCTGGACTCACCAACAATGGTTGAACCTGCTGTGAAAGGATTTGTGTTCACCATCTCCACCCCTACCAGCCACTAAGAAGACAAAATTTAGGTCTGATGAGTGCGCAGTTCATTGACACTACGTCACATGATTTCTGGGTAATGAAGTCCTTCAAACGTTCAAACATTTCAAATAGTTATCTCCTGCTGCCACTTGGGGCCGTCAGTGCACAATGCAGCTTTAAATTCACTGATAAGTAAACACTGCTCGAACTTAATTAGCCTCCCTCCCTCCTGGCTTATTCTAATCCTCTTCCCCCATTTATGATTATTCATTTCAAGTTTAGTCATTTAGTCATTTCAAGTGTTCTCGTCCCACAGCCTTGGAAAAGTGAGAGGCCATAGCAGAAACCAGTGTTTTTACTGTTTCTGTATTACATCTATTAGCAGGTGTAGGCTGTAGGGAGGCTTTTTTTCCCTCCTGTTCTCTCATCCCAGTGACTGATGGAGTGTTTTCCCAGCCAGACACTCTCTGAACAGACACTGCTGTTGACAAAGCACTGGACAGGGAGAAGGAAGGTGATCCCACTGCCAAATCAAGACGGCATGGGTGGATAGTTACTTTCTTTTTCCGTAACGGCCTCCGTGTCTTCTCCACTATAACTCAGAGCTCTCATCGTGCTGAGGCCCGATTTAGATTTGGACGGACAACATCCTCTCAACAACTTTTACTGTCCATCCATCCATCTCTCTCTCTCAATCCTTCCCTCTCGGCCTCTATGTGTCTGTCTTTTTCTCTCTCTCTCTCACTGCTCAGAGACTACTGCATTTGTCACATCCTCAGGAGTCCGGAATATCACTTGTACGTTTTTCATCTTTGGGTGTGCCTCGGCTTGCCTAGGTTACAGCTCTGGATGCTTCTTTAGTTTAGATACAAAAGCAAATGCGGCCTCTTTGTCTCTTTGGTTTTTTACAGCTGGCAGAGAGGTGCATTGTGGGATTGTGGGGTTCCATTCAGAAGGTCATCAGGGAAAGACAACAGGCAGAATAGGGACCATGAACACAAACGGCCTCCGAGAGGAGCTTTGTCCAAGGCAATGCACACACACACAAATACACACATTGTCGGAAACACTCCCCCTATCTTTATTGGCTAAGGCCAAGTAGCAGAGCTTTCTGCACTGGAAAGATGTTCCTTTCTTTCTGCAGTTCCCGGACCACAACCACAAATACTCACTCTGTAGTTTATGGTCAGTGGATGTCCATAAATATGCATGTGTTCACAGCTCAGTCATTCTCAGATCTGTGTCAAGATTCTCTGATCTTTCTTGACTCTCATTTTGAAATGCCGTTCCGTAAGCCCTCGGAGATGAAATGCATACTGTCCTCATACATTATGCCCTCTCACATTTCATCCCAGATTAACATTAGTAAAAATAAACAGGAGACGAATTCTCTCTCATCAGCTCTCATTTGAAGCCTCCAGCTCTAATCCTTCCGTCTCCTTACTGTATGAGGTCACTTGCAGCATGTGAGCATGACTCTCATCCTCCTCGGAGCACTTCTTCCAAATCCACCTCTTTGAACTGTCGACATGGGCAGCTTGGTTCTGCCTGAACTGGTGTGACCTCTGCAGCAGTGAGGCACACCAAACCACACAAGAGGGCGCTGCGCTGGCGGCGGGGCCGGGCCACATCCATCCTCGCCTGTCGCCTGTCTCCCAGAGCCCCGACACAATGAAAAGTTTATGGATCCCTTCTTGGCTTCATTATTCGTCCTCCTCACATAGCCTCACAGTGCTTTAGTGCTTGCTCTCTGCTTGATAGAAAACACATTTCTCTCCTCAATGCTACTGCTGTGTTGGCTGAAAGTCAGGCAGTCAGTCTCTGCGTCAGGCATCACTGTCGTGCAGTATGGCAGAGGATGGATAAATACCGAGACAGACGCAGTGATGGCAATCTCTGATCAGGACGTTTAGTTTTATCATGGCTGAACCCGGTTCTCTTCTTATTGCCTCTCTTCCGCTCCTCAGCTTCTTCCTCCTACCACTGAAGATTTAAGCAGTTTAGCAGCCACTGTAACAAGTGGGAAACAGCTTTGGTGATTTGTACAATAAGAGTTCGAAGGAGGAATCTTTTCCATATGCTGTACGAGGTGGGGCTTGATGGAAAGACTGAGAGAAAGAAAGGGAAAGAGCGATAGAGAGAGAAAGTTCAATATAAAGCACACTGGAGGGGAGAAAAGAGACCAAGCAACAGTGAAAAAATGAATATCATGTGGAAGGATTTGAAACATACATTCCCCCCGTCACCTCTCCTTGTTGTTCATGTGATTGACAGGTCTGCAGGTGTTGGGGGTTTTGGGGCGGCTCGCTCTGTTTGCTTGGCCTGTCCCCAATTTCCTCCCTCACTAGCTCACTGAAACGTGAGCTCTGGTGTTTTTCTTACAGGTTCGAGTCGACCTCGCCCTCTCCTCCCATTGTTTCTGTATGACACTGGAGTTTGACTTAATAAAAGTTACACTGCTTTGATGACTCTGCTCTTAGAGATTTACAGCAGCTGAGGAGCATCATACACAGTGCTAGCCATTGCGGCAGGCCTCATTTATGGATTTATCCCACATTGTTTGCATCGGTAATGTACTATACACTGGAAAAAGACCAATTGTAGTTATTTAGCCTAGTATTGACTTGTTGGGTGAGATAATTTCACTTGATTCCAATGCATTTTCACCTGTTGCGAGAAATAAGGCGGATCCCACAATCCCTCCAACTGTGTCAGCATAGTCATTTTAAGTTGATTTGCATTGGAAGCAAGTGGCAAATTTTTTTTCCACTTGCTTTAAGGAACAAAGGATTTTAAGACTCAGTCCCCATTACTGTTTATCCTGCATCTGTCCTGCAGTAGCACTGCAGACAGAGTGTTATGCTGTAGAACCACATTGATATATTGTAAAACAAAATTCTAATTTCTCTCATCCAACTAGTTACCAGACCATTCTTTCTTTTTCAACTTCCTACAGCTGAAAGACATATTTTTTTCCCAAGCCATTCGTCTTGGGGATGGAGCAAAAGTGCAGCAGCTCTGCGAGCATCCAGTAAAATCTGGGATTTCTACATAAGCTCCATCTGTTGAAAGGCATGGGAATCTGGGACTCCTTCTCTCTGTTGCTGCTAAATCTAATTTACGGACTCATAAGGCTGTGCTTATTTTTGTTGTATGATGTTTTTGTAGGGCGTTATTGGCACAGGCTCCTGCTGTGTTGCTGTATTGAATATGTGTGATAGGTGGTCTGTGAGCATCTTGTAAAACAGAACACCGCTGCTTTACTGGGAGACTGGGTGGGCCCTGTATTCTTCTCCATCAAATTCAGGGTTTTTGTGGTTCTGCTCCTTTGCGGAGGTTTGACCTCCCTCTCTGAAACCCATTGTCAGGTGCTGTCGTAAAGTCGGGGAACAGGTGTCAGCTTGTCAAATGTCATTCTAATGAAAAAAGGTGCAAACCAAGCCTCTGCGGCTTAAAGTCAAGCCTGGAGTATTAGTTTTTATGAGAGAGAGACTTCATTTGATTCCTTTTCACATGGCATATTCCTAAAACTGAATTCTATGCATTATTATTATGTGCACAGACAAGCCATCATCCCAGCGTCTGTCTCTCTCCATTTATATTCTCCTCCTATGCTCCTTAGCGCAGCGGGAGAGTGCCCCCCTCAGGACTGAACCCTCATGACTTTTTTACCTTTCATCTGGCTATAGAAAGGTTTTGTCTGCATGTATGTGTGTGTGTGTGTATATGTTTCCATGTATGTGTGTGTGTGTGTGCAACATGTTGCCTGAATTGCCTCATCATTAATATCAGGATTTCGCTCATCATGTCTGTTCTAGTGTTGTCTCCAGTTTCTTTCATTTTAATTCTGTCCGATTGACTGCAGCTCTGTGTTGACAGGTATGGGATGGACTGTCTCATTCAGTTTGAGGACTTTGCCAACGTCAACGCTTTCCGCCTGCTGAGCAAATACCGCAACAAGTACTGCACATTCAATGATGACATCCAAGGTAAAAATATACTCACGTACTCACACACACAAGTACACACGCCATACCTGCCAATTATCATGTTTTACCTGTGGGACTGTCATTTTTTTTTGCTTTGCTGCCGTCGCACAGCCGTGAAATGAAAATCTCACATTTTGCCACACTATCATCTAAATTTCCTACTGAGTGTGATTGTACTGCTGAAGGGTGCAGAGGGCCCTCCCTAGCTTCTGGGGTGGGGTATGGGGGTGGGGGTGGGGAAGGGTAACACAGGTTTCAACAGGTGTTCCATCACCCATCTTCCATCACACACACACACAAACACACACACAAGCACACACACTCCCACTTCTGTCTATCTACTCTTGTGCTTAACTAACCAATCAATACTTCCATCTCCATCCATTCCTCTGAACTCTGGTTTGCTTGTTACAGTAATGAAACCACAGGATCACTCACGTCTTGGTAGTCTGTGTGAAATGTAAATAATATTAGCCTGAAATTAAGCCTACGTACAGAAGCAACTTGGACTGATTTCACATTTTCATCACCCATCAAGGAGAAAGGAGCACTGTTACAATGATGATTTGGCAGTAGAGGAACAGCTCACATTTAAAACTCAGTTTGTTATGTTTGATTTGATTCCCTCACTGTAAATAATATACAAGTCTACTAAGAACAAACTTCATTAATAACATATTTGCCTGCCAAATATCACCTTAAATGTCACCAGAAGATATTGGCTTTTCTGCCTTTGCTATTTCCAAGTAGTTTTCAGAAGGTTCTGCTCCACCAGGGCTATAGGCTATGGGCTGTAACATTAATACAATACATCCTATGAGGAATGTCAATAAAGTTAGATTAAAATTGGACTGAAGTATTGATGTGGCTCTGGATTCTCCCTCAGGCACAGCTGCAGTGGCGGTAGCTGGACTCCTGGCTGCCCTTCGCATCACCAAGAGCAAAATGTGCGACCATACCATCTTGTTCCAAGGTGCAGGGGAGGTAGGTGTAAAACACGGCACTCTCAATACCTGTTATGTGTCAGGAGGGGGATATTTAAGAATCATCTAGACCAGTGTTTCTCAACCCAGTCCTCTTGGCTCACCTGTCTTGTCCTGCTCACCTGTGCGTTCACATGAAAGAGGTGGGGTTTGTAACAAATAGCCAATCATATGCAACATGGACAAACCCAGAGCAGCGTATTTAATATGAGATAAGATGAAACTATTGATCTCTGAGGGGAAATTAGACAAAAGTAATATGATTCAGTGGGGAAAAGGAAGTAGACTATAAATACACAACTAGAATATAAAAAGAGGCAATAAAACCAGTAGAAAATACTCAAACAATAAAAGCCATAGACTATAAATAATTGTGGGATTATATAAATATATGCTGCCGACAATTTCTACACATTAAATAGACTGTAAAAGTGGGACATGGACATGGATAACATTTGTGTTCTTCTCTCAAGAAGAACAAACTATTATAATGAATACATATGAGCAATACAAAACATAACAGTGAAAAGTAACAGTGTTGCTGTTGCCAAGGCTAGGGAGGATTACTGGGGGAAAATTTGCAAATACTGTAAATGCGTGAGAAAAAAAGGCTTATCTCTGCCCCTCATTAACACACAGTGGTCATTCTTCTCACTGACACAATTTTATGTTGCCTCATTGGGGCTTTGAAAAGATTTCTTATTCACAAAGTCGCCTCATGTTCCCCAGGGCTGCGGTGATTGAATATGAGTGCAATCTATTGCATTAATCACTCTGGAATCCTATGAGAGAATTTCACCTGCTATTTGTTAGATGCCCATTTGCCCACCAGAGTGGGATGTGCCTGGATATGCTACAAACATTTATTATATCTCTGATCTAATAAATATTATATATCTGATAAGCCTATAATAAATCATCATGGAAAGCAAAGGGGTTCTGCTCGTTTTTAAGCACTGTTGCCCTGCGTACAGCTCTTCTTACTATCAATTCAATAGTTTCCCCATTTTCAGTTTTTTTTTCTTATTACTTGTCACTTTCATTTGAAAGCAATGTTTTTGTTCATATGGTATTCATAGGAATGGTGACTCCATGTTTCCATAGATCTGATTGATTTGTGCGAGGTGGGCCTTTTATTCGTTCTGATCCGATAACCTGAACTGCAGCAGGTTAGCTGTGCAGCATAGGTTACCATGGTGATCTACCCCGGTTAAAAGTGAGCCACCGTTGTGAGAAAAAGCCAGAGTTAAGCCCAAAGTTACACACTTATCTCGCTTCTTGAGACAGGCCTAGATCTTTTGTTGTGATTTGAAAGGCAGAATGATTCTACATGAAGGGAGCAAACAATCCACCTCAACTGGACAGTTTGCTCCGTTGCGAAGAAGAAATTGTAGGAAATTGTACCTCATTGTACATCATCATTGCAAAATATGGCCAATCAAGACCTTGATTCACTCTGCCGGGGCTTGTTTTGTGATAATGACCGTACATTATTGTGCTGGATTGTGCTGTGACACCAAGAGAGAGGTTTTTTGTTTACTGTGCACTCATGTAAGGTGGAATGGCATCAAAGTTCAGTTGAATAGAATCAACACTAGAAGCACTCTCACTCTGAGAAGCCTGATTAATATCAACCCATGTCCTTGGAGCAACAAGTTTAATTGTGCACTTTGTAGGAATTAAGGACGTACTGTGCCATGAATTAGCTTTTCTCATGGCTGTACCCAGTTAGAAAGGCTTTATTAAACCTTACCCAGCACTGAAGTTAGTTTAGCAAATATGTCCAGTGCCATAACAATGTTCCAAATGAATATTCTAATGTAATAATCTTGATGTTATATGAAATGAAGAACAGTAAATCATCAATAATTTGTGAAAACCCTTTTTTCCAAAAATGATGAGAGACAAATACACACATATATACTATAGCCCCCAAACACATACACACTTCCCTATGCTACCCCCCTTCGACCACCACACATACACACCACCACCACCACAAACACACACACACCCACACACTTCCAGCTCAAATTGGTGGTACCACAAATACACACTGCCCTCAAAACACACATCGTGTCACACAGACACACATGTATGTACACACACACATACAGTATGAACACACTCAGGGTTTCCCACACATAGAAAACTTTGTCACAATATCAGCACTGACCGCCACAATCGCTCTCTCTCTCTCTGTCGCTCACGCTCTCTCTGTCTCTCGCTCTCTCTCTCTCTGTGTCGCTCGGTCTCTATGAGCATGAGGGATATTTTTTTCCATGCCAATAAGACGGCCGGCTGAATTCCCGAAAAGAAGAACAGTTAACGTTACTCGGAATTCAGATGGGTTTCTGAGATTAGCGCCCGGTCTAGCTGCTAGTCAGTATATACCGATAACGTTAATAATACTTTTTGACTCTGAATGTATTCTCCCTCAATCCAGATTAATATTGAAAAATATTTTCAAAGAAGGAAAAGGACTCGTCCTGAGGAGGAGCAGGACAGTCTGGACCAGAGGAGCTGCTGAGCAGTAAAACAGAGCAGATAATAATGTCAAAGGCTGTAATTTAACGATGTAAAGATACAGGAGAAACTGACAGCACAGAGAGATGCAGCAGGGCAGAGGGGCAGAAAAGCAGATTTCTCTGTAAAAGGGGTCTCATTTCTATTCTTCCGTACCTTGTAGACAAAAGCAAGCAACAGACAGAACAGTGTAGCACTGTTTATATTTTTAAGTTATGTTATCTTTGACACAAAGCTCTTGAAAGGGAGCACTTAAGATCCATAGAGGTTAGTTATTTTTTTGACAAATGGAACTATTTAAAGTGGAGTACATTAGATAATTTTTTTGTCATCCAGGTAATGGGATCCTTTATTGATAATAGCCTATATATCGACAATATAAGAGAATACAAGAATAAGAAGGCACTAACACACACACACACACACACACACACACACACACACACCCGGGCCAACCCACCTACCACCACAACTAGATTTGAATTCTGTGGGACACACTGACACTCCTGCAGCTCATTCCAAGTGGCATGTACAGAATGCTGCTTAAATCAGACGTTCTTCTGCAGTATTTACTTTGTGTGGAAGAGAATGATTTCTACTTATAATTCGATTACTTTTTCCATCACAGAAGGTTTTTTCTCTTTCTCTTCAATTAATTCAGCATGATGTATAATACAATTCTCTTATATGTATAATTACAGTGCAGTCACATCACTGCGGGCTTCGATGTGCTTTTCACACTGACAAAAGAAAGAAGTCCAACATGAAATTTACTTAGCCTTACCTGGAAAGGGACCACTTGCCAATTTTAAAAAGTAATGTGTTATATTGCTCAGTTACCTAGGGAACCAAGGGGAATAGCCTTGAAAACTAGCCATTAGATGTTCATCTTATTGCACATAAATGTTACACAGGTGAAGTAGATATGGAGTCGTAATGAAATAGCATCACTCTTACAGCTCCTCTCTCCCTCCTCTATTATCCCTCCTGTTTTTCGTCCACTCAGGCAGCCATGGGGATCGCTGAACTGATCACCATGGCCATGGAGAAGGAGGGACTTGCTAAAGAAGCCTGTATGAAAAAGATCTGGATGGTTGACTCCAAGGGTCTCATCGTCAAGGTATGTTACATCACACATACAGTATTTACTTTATATAGGCACATGCACAGACAGATGCACACATGCACGCACAAACACACAAATCTAATCAGACGGACTGAATGTAACTCTCAAATGAGTCCCTGTCAAGCCAGGCAGTGTCTGGGATCGACGTATCGGTGAATACAGCAGTCCAACCCAGAGATTATATAGCAGCAGTTATCAACCAAATGGAAATGAGATGAGAGAATGAAACTCAATTCAGCCAAATACAGTCATACAGATCCAGATTAAAGCATGTTTGTGCTTGCCTGAGGTTATTTGTATTTGCTACCCTTTCTTATCCAAATATATTAAGCATTAACTGACTTTCCTGAACAGCCAATTATTTAATGCACTGTGGGCTGTTGTGTTTTCTCAGAGGGTGCTGCCAGTGGCAGCTGATTTTAATTTAACGAGGTTGATGGTAGAGAGATAACGTTTTCTTTCTTCTCACCTTAAGCCTTAAATCTGTTAGTTTTGTTAACATGGAGGATGCCTTCCTCTCTAAAATCTCAAGGTTGACTTTATTTTATAAGGTTGACTTTATTTTACAATTTTAAATTAATCTGCACTCACCTGGTGTACTCAGGTTCACCCACATACTCATCAATGCACACCTCAACACCCCCTGACACACCTCCTCATCCTCCTTTGGGACGTGTCAAGAAAGAGATTGAGAACTATTATTCTAAAGGCCTGGCTTTAAGGAGCTTACACTATTTTTCCTCCTTCAAATCTTTTGGGGTTTTTTGTATTGACACAGACAGCATGAGTTTCTTCCAAGAGCGAACCATCACAATCTGATCTTTGTGATAATTGTAACTAAGGCAAGAAATTCCTCCTTTTGGAACTTGGTGAAAATCTATCAAATGGATTGTATCGCAGGTACTATCTGGAAATCCTCTGTGTGGATTTGAAGGTTGGATAAAACGATAAACACACGTGTGTGTTTGTAACCATGTGTCATTCTAAATGTCATACTGGCCAAGCCACACTGTACAACATTGAGAAATAAGTGCCAACACGTATTTGCCTGTGGCTGATCCATCAGGTTTTGCCAAAGATATTGTTACTCTGTATAACATTGGATTTGCAATGCTGTGTCATTAAATCTTTAAAAAAGTTGTTTAACTGTTTTGCAGTGCCGAGAATGCAATGCGTTTACTTCTACAGAAAAGATAGCGATTTCACAAACCATCTATCAAGTTAAAAAAAACAACAGGGCGTCCCGGTGGCTTAACCGGTCGAGTGCGTACCATTATGGTGAAGTCTTAATCACAACAGCATGGGTTTGAATCCAGCCTGTGCTCCATGTCATCCCCTCTCTCTGCCCTGTCCCTCCTGTGTCCCTCTACTGTGGCTGTCTAATAAAGGAGAAATGCCAAAAAAAAATCCTCAACAAAACTACAAAAACAGCCTTGTGCTATAGTGTAGGAGACAATGGATGCATCAGATTCCACCTGTAATATGCTGCAGAAGCATAGAAACTGCACTGTGCATGTACATGGCACGTAAGTTAGCTGGAAGAGGACGGCCAGAAAGTTTCTTCCTTGTCAGTACTTAAAGGAAAAATCCACCCAAAACACTTCAACAGTGTTAAAAGAACAGCTATGGTGCCTTGCATTTCTTGGTCCGTTTTATTGATTGGTGGTGTATTTTTCCTGTTCTTATGGATGACTGGCCAAACGTAGACGTGACGTCGTCTTGAGACATTTCCAGCACAGCTACAATGGAGTTTGATAGCAGAAAATTGTTCAGCAATCTAAAACATCAGCAGTAAACTTTTTTTTAAAATGTTTTGGTGTCAGTCTCTCAGAATCAAAGAGCAAGAGCTTCTTTCTAGAGCCGCCGTTTTTTTGCACCGACATTCAACAATCAGACAGGGAGAAATGTAAGAGTAAGAGATACCGATTTATCCATCGACTGTAACCTCAATAGACCAGAATGCAATGCAGCCACAAGACATATTGTGTTTTGAGTAATATAAAAATAATAAATAACGCCTGGAATACCTTGAACATCACAAATTGATTATATACCAGTGTAAGAGTATTTGAGAGTGGATTTGTCCTAGGTAGTTTCACTTCAGAGCTACATCCACAATCAATAGATACATTTCCCTGTTATGTCTATATTTGCTGGAAGACAGTCTACAGATGTCATATTGATGAACCCATGTCAAAGATAATTTTCTGTCCAACTGATGCTAAAAAAGGACTGATGTTAATTTACATACAGTCCAAATTTGACAGTACACAAACAGGAAACAATCATGTTAATAAATGTCATTTTTTGCATCAATTGACTTCTTTTAGAATTCTTTCTTTTTTATCAGTGTGTGAGTTCTTGTTTGTTTCTTATTGTTTCTGATTTTTGAACCCACACACCTAAGATAAACCTCCTAAATTACAGGACTTTTCCGTAGAGCACAGACCTCTCTCACTTGTTCTATGAATGATAGAAAGGCCCAGATTCAATCAAAGCTGAAGCACACAATTGTGCGCTTGCAATTGGTGATGAGGGGGCTGTTTGCTTGCACAGTGGTCTTTTTGAGGGCTTGTTTGTGCCATAACTTGATTTGCATAAATGTCTTAGAGAATAAAACTCTAGCTCAAGCAACTGAGGTGCAAAACAATGCACAGATTCCCCTGGAAACGCAATCTTACTGAATCTGAATTCCTCTACTCCTCATCCTCCTTTTCTGCTTTTTCCTCATCCACTTCTGCCTTCTCCCTCTGTCCCCCCCCCCCAATTCTTTAGGGTCGAGACCACCTGACCCATGAGAAGGAGAGGTTTGCTCATGAGCATCCACAGATGAGGAAACTGGAGGATGTGGTGCAGGAGCTCAAACCTACAGCTATCATTGGTAAAACATTTTGCATGCAGAACACATCATCTTTGCTAGTACTGCATTGCTTGTTGAATGGATTTTTCATCTTGATCAGACTGGACCGGTGGAAAGGGAACGGTGACAAGGAAAAATGCCCTAGGAATATGATTATCAAGTAAATATGGTCCATCTGTAATTGAAAAAGACATTACTGGAATGAGATTCAACTGTAAACGTACAGGAACGCTCTAAGGTACAATTTGGGCTCCTGGAAAAGATTTTGCCAATCCATCCCCAGAAATGTTAATTCTGACCTTAGAGTTGAAAGACTAAAAATTAATTTTAACAGTCATGTTGATTAAATCTGTTCTGTGCACTTGGTTGACATAAACGTTCCTCAGAGGCAATCTTAAATTGAATCTATATTGATGTGTCTCTATCTTAGGCGTGGCGGCCATTGCTGGAGCCTTCACAGAGCAGATCATCAAGGACATGGCTTCCTTCAATGAACGGCCAATAATTTTTGCCCTCAGCAACCCAACCAGCAAAGCTGAATGCACTGCGGAGCAGTGTTACACACTGACAGAGGTACTTACTGAGGATAGTCCTTTTACGCCACAGGACTTGGCTATGCTTGCATGCTTCATCAGTATACTTTACAATCAGTGGATTTTGTTTGACTCGTAAATTGTTTTTCATAATTAAAGAAATAATCTGTGAGATTGCTTATTAGTGCTTATTACTGTGGTGTTTTTCACTGCACTTCCCAGAGATCACCTGTCAATCAAACCTTAAATATTTTTCTTTGGATTATCTGTTAATGAAGATTGAGTTTCTGTAGGTGGCGCTATTTTCTTTGTCTGTTCAGCCATGGTGCTCAAAGCTCAGCTATCGCTGCTCACGTTAACTACCCCGGTTCTTCTTCTGCTGATTCCAAACAAACTGGAAACGTAAAGCGTATCACTTCCTGTGCTCTTTTCTCGGATAAGACCTCCCAGACACCTGGTGTTTAGAACAGCAAATGAAAAAGCTTTCATGAATTGGCTATAAGTTGATCACTATTGTGTTATATCAATCTGTGATAGAGAGGACATTTGTTTAAATGAAAATGTTGCAGATTATTACTCTAAATTAATGCAAGTATCAGCCTAACTGCCTTAGAATTTTAGCAGGATAAATTAGAAACTGTAGAGAGAGAGAGAATAGTGTTTGTTAACAGCACAGGACGTGTTCTCTTCCTCATTTCTAATGAAAAATGGGTGAACAATACTTTGTATAACACAATACTGCACACCTGTGTGCTGCAGGGGCGGGGCATCTTTGCCAGTGGCAGTCCGTTTGACCCCGTGACCTTGCCCGATGGGAGGAAGCTCCACCCCGGCCAGGGAAACAACGCCTACATCTTCCCCGGTGTGGGCCTGGGCGTCACCGCCTGCGCCATCCGCCATGTTACTGATGAAATCTTCCTCACCACAGCAGAGGTAATACACTCACACATACACACACACACACACACACACACACACATACATTCATTTACACTTGCTCATAAAGCACACACACACTTTCTCTAACTTTCACTGTGCAGTATACCTGTCCTGGTTGCTAATATTGTATTTATGTATTTTGTTTTGTTTATATGTTGTTAACTTCTATGTTTTTTGCCTGAGGACCCCCACGAAAACGAGATGGTTCATCTCAAGGGGTTGATCCTCTAATTAAATTTTGAAATAAATAATTGGCCTATTGTCTTGTGTGCTCTCTGTCTTTATCTCTCTCTCTAAAATATTTTTCTCCAGTGCTTTCCTGTCTTCCCTCTTACTATAGGATTAAGGTTGGATTTATTTTTGTATCGAAGTAGCTTTAAAAGCCTACTGATGTTGTCAGTGTATGATTTCAAAATGCTGAAATGGAACACGGAAATCTTGATAACATGCAATTCTGAATAGTGATAAGCCAGTTTTGCTTGAGGTTAAGTGAAGTATAATAGCCAAAATACTGTGTGAACTTTCCCAAACTGAATAAATTCCGCACATACGGCACACAATTTGTAAACCCATTTATTCAAGCAGTTTTTCACTTAAGATTATGACTCAAAAACCAAATAGAATAAAGGCTTTTAAACACTATCTTTAGAATTACAGCCTCATATCAAGCCATTGATCATATGCCAGTTTTTGCTTGAATGCAATGTTCAAATCCTTTTCATTATGTGAAATGGTGATCATGTACTTTATTTGACTTCCTATCATGGCAGTGGAGGAGATTGAATTTGGCAATTAGCAAATAGCAAACAGCAATAACAAGACTAAAATTCTCTGTACTTGATACAAAATTCTCTGTACTTGATACAAAATTCTCTGTACTTGATACAAATTTTCTTTCCACATCATATGAGCGATCCTTCATCCTCTCTCCCCACTTCAAGCAGCACCCGGGCCCTGCCAGGCCACGGCGCAATGAAAACTAATGAATGCCCTCCAGCCATTCAGAGCAGAGTATTCGTGGCATGGTATAACTGGGTATAAAAACAACAACATAACACCCAAAATTCAGCAGATAGTACATGAAAGCATTTGTTACATGGCTTCTGATCCCTGAGGGTAATAAAGCTATACTCTGTATATATTAGCACTCCCTCACTCCATTTCCATCCTCTTCTGTCTCCTTTCTCCCTCAGGGCTCAACTTAGTCTAACTCTTCTTGTCTAAAACGTCAACGCTGCACTCTGTCATCCGGTCGCCGCCTGTTTCCCTTTCTGCCTGGAACAGCATGAAAAATTGTGCTGGGAAAAAAAAAAATTGACACTTGACTTCTGAATTAACTCAGAGGTATTTGCTTGACAGAAACACCCAAAACAAGTGAAGAGCACATTTGTTGAAACTAATAATACTGTATGATCTCTGAGATGACAAACAGTCAAAAGTCAAAACCCAACTTTTCCTAGTTCGTTCTGCTTTTTCACCCTGAGGGTTTACGTGAGTCAAACATGGAGTAGAATCTCTAGACTCCACTGCTCTTCAGCATTCAAATCATCCCACCACTCTCTCCCTGTATCTCCACACATCGCTCTCTCTCGCTCCCTAAAGTCCTTGGCATCAATTACCATTTCATCCCCTTTTATCACTCTATTTTTTCCCTTTTTGACTTCATCTCTCTGCCCGATTGCTAATCTGTGTTTGCATGTTTGTGCGTCCTCCCTCTCTCTTGCCCTTCCCTCAGTCCTTCTCACAGCTCACATACTAGTCCTGTGAGGCCACGTCTGACAGTTGAACATTGGACCAACTAAGCCGTTAATCTTCCTTGACGTGTGAACAGACCTGTCTGTGTGATTTGATCGAATAAGAGACACACTTGAGCTTATAGAGGACATTGATCTCACAAAGATTAGCAAGTGGAGGTAGTGCTGGAAACCTCAAATGACTGAAATGATGTATAGAGGCTTTTTCTGTCTTGTGTCGGCTTCAGTTTAGGTTTGAAACTTCTTCCAGCCTGGTAATATTAATATCATCATTAGGCTATAGTTTCACTATGTAAAATTAAACTAGTAGGTTCACATTTTGTAGTAGCTTGGTAGCAATTAACTAAATTTAGATTTGGGTAGAGTTTTAGTACTTTTCAGTACTTTTTTGTCATTTTCAGTTATAGTTAACTACTGCAACTAGCAACTATTATTGGCTGTTAAACAAATTTTCAAGTCTTGAGTCGACCTCCTTATGTATTTACATTAATTCTACTTTTTTATGTGAAATATCCAAACTGGGTTGTTTGGTTTGTTTGTAGGTCAAAACCAAGCAGGAGTGATACACATCACTCCTACTTGCTTTGGACTTGTTTCTGGCAGGCAGCTGGCAGAGGGAGGGCATTATAAATAAATGAACATTCCTTTCACTTTATTTTTATTTTTTGTTGACATCCTGATCAGTGGTATGTCTTGCCATCATGTGATGTTGGAATATATGACTGCAAATGTAGATAGGATCTTTTTTTTTTGTTTTTACAAAGTAGTTTGAACTACTTTTTCTAAGTAACCTCCAAGTGTGAAGTAACTGGTAGCTTGTAAAACTATACTTTCAAAGTAGCTTCCCCAGCAGTGCCATTTCACATGAATTTGTATTCTGTGGACTCACAGCACTTATACCTGTCAGGAGATAGTGGCACGGTGCCGCAGTAAGACTAGTGCTTATCTACAGGTCCACTTTACAATCTCCCTGTGCTTGTACCCAGCTCAGACTGCCTACAGGGTAATATGGCTCCAACCCATTTAACACACCATCAGAGACCCTGTCCAGGCTAACCTTTTGCATTCAGATAGGATTTCATCCAGCCAGTCTGGTTACATCACCCGACCCTGCAGATATGAGAAATGGTTAACACTTTCCTTCATTAAGTTGAGTTGCAGTTGCAATTTGGTGACAGAGTAAATTAAGTTGGAGATGCGTCCTGGGATAAAAACACTTACACATGCAAAGAAAGACAGAGAGCAGACAGACATAACTGAGATATTGAGCATGGGGATATGCGTATTTTCCACAAAATGAAGCATACTGTTAGACAGAGGCTACTTTGGGTTTAGCTTAGCTTCAACTATTAGCAATTATTCAGTCAAATCATATTAGAGCTGATTAGAAAAGTGAACATGAATACCACTAACAACTGTAGTTCTTTTATTAGTGAAGCTGTTCACTGTTGACCAAGCAGGGAGTACCTGCAGAGATCATAAGACTATTTCAAAGCTTGTCTTGCAGGGAAATGGTTGCCCACCACTGCGGTTACAAGCTATTGCACAAGTCCTATCAGCTTTTGTAGATTATGTTCATTCCCTGAGGACTTGCAAAGCATGTAATACTCATTAGTTTCACTATTTACAAGGTATTCAAGCTGTGTCAGTCTTTGTGGATGTCCCCGATAAGAAAATGTAATGTGAAGATGTGGGCTATGTGTTGAAGAAAGCACGTAAAATGAAGGCATGGCAACCATAAAATGACATGCATCAGAAAATGGCTTGAGATTTGTGGAGGTTTTTCATTTGAAAAGACGAGGCTTTCAGATCTCAAAACCTGGCACACAATGGGCTGCACAAAGCCACACTAAGGCCAGAAAAAAGAATGCTGCAGAGAAAAGGCGGGATGGATGGACCATGCAGGGAAAGGAGCTCAGAGACAGAGAACAAGAATGGAGAGAGCATCTGGTGTGAATATCGCCGTTTAGCATGTGCCGAATGTTGGTGAATGACGAGACCTTGCTGAAGAGAAGGATTTTCAGTGCTCTATTTGCTGAGTGCACCTATTTGTTCATCCTGCTTCCCCGTCTGCAGTCAACATATTCATATCTGTGTTTGCAATATGTGTGAAGTTCCTCTCTCGTTCTCTCTCTCTCTCCCTCCCTCTCTCTCTTCCCCACCCTCTTTCAATTCAATTCGATTCAATTCAATTCAATTCAATTCAAAAATGCTTTATTGGCATGAATGACAATGTCAGTGTTGCCAAAGCAATGAAATGTATAAAACAATGTCATATGAGCAACAACAACAACAATTCTGATTAAAATAATTACATATCCAGCAGAGAATGTGTTTATACAGAATTAAATAAATAAGAAAAAACACAAACAATATGTGAATAACTTATGAAATTAAAATCAGGAAACTTAATCTCTCTGTCTCTCTATCTTCCTCTCTCTCTCTCTCTCTCTCTGTCTCTCTTAGTAGATTTGCGTGTGTGTACGTCCCGATTTTGCCAAGTCAACTCAACATTTTATGTCATAGTGGAGCCAACTCTTTCAGCCAATCAGAGCAGTTCTGTAGTTATTACATCATCACCATGTACAATGGCATTTTCCACATTGAATAACTAAATCAACCAGGACTCAGTTAGCTTAGCTGCTTCATTGCGTTGGCTAAGTAGGCTGTTATCTTCTTGTGTGTTCTTGTGTCCTTCATAACATGTTTGACATAATATATCTAATAAAGTACAAGTCCAAAACAAATAAACGCAAGGACGTTTGTATGACCTGAGCTGTGTGTGTGCTGTTTAACAGGCCATTGCTGACCTGGTGACAGAGAAGGACCTGGCAGAGGGACGACTGTATCCTCCGCTCAACTCCATCAGAGGCGTCTCCTTCAAACTGGCGGTCAAGGTAAGAGCCTCGGACACACACAATGAATGGCAGATGTACTTCCTCACGGTGTCAGTTTGTGTCCATTTGGGCGGAGAGTTGTGTTTCTGAATTGATTCCCCTACAAAGGTTGAATCATGTGAAATCAGAACTGCAAAACCTTTAAGTGCAAACTTGTGCATTGCAGATCATGGAGTACGCCTACGAGCACAACATGGCGACACTCAAGCCAGAGCCGGCCGACAAAGAGGCGTATGTGCGCTCGCTCATCTACAGCACTGACTATGACATGTTTTCTGTGGACGCGTACCGCTGGCCAGAGGACACCATGACCGTCCAGTCATGCAAACTGTAATATAAAGGACGGAGGGACAAAGGGAGCCACACTCTGGCACCCGAGGGACAAGGCAACTACTGAGGTGCAATATCATCACCAGCAGTGATGTTGGGGTTTGAAAGAGGCTGCGTGTAGAATTTTCTCATTAATATATTGCTGTTAAATTAATTGTGACGACACATTTTGATAATAACAAAAGACTGGACTGACACTGTTTCTGATAGCGATCTGTTTCATGCTTTCATTTGGTCCTATCTAGGAGTTCTCGGGCTTGATTCCTTGAAAATAGCCCTCAAATAGAGAAAAGAGTGCTAGTAGAATACAGAAAGGAGGGAACCTAAAGAAATATGTTGATAGAAAGCAGCTCGCAGAGGCTATAGTATGTAGCATTGATGGTTGTTATCACATTATATTTTACAATGATATATTTAGAGAAAATCCTTCACGGGTTACCTTTAATTGTACTGTAAAAGGGACATACTTTATGATTGTGTCAGCTACAATTCAAAAACACATTGTCAAATAAAAAAAGTTTTGATTAATGTTTACCTTGCGTGTTTGGTTAGTACATCTGTCTGACTCAGTCTTTGTAGCCTGCAGGGTTTGTACTTGTGGTGTGTATGTGAGGTGGCAAAGGGAAAAGATACAGTGAGTGTTAGACTCAAATATAACAGGGACTTTATAATAAAGATATGGCAAGCTCTTTAAATAGCTCCTAAATTGTGTGCTATTATAAGAGTGACTCACACAGAAATCCTATTAACTAATGTTCCTCTCATTGATCCACATGGTTGGTGTCTCACTGTTAGTCACCCATGAGACAGAACATATTGCAAATAACGTTTTTGTCCCAGTGACACCATTCGCCTTGATAGGTCTGACATTATTAGAAACCTCCAACCTCCAACAGTTTTTTCATCATTAGGGCTTTTCAAGTCAAGTGTTGTCTTTAAGATGAAAACTGCTAACTGATTTTGGGATCAGACAACTTTAAATTTTGAGATTTTTTTTGACACACTTGTCCAGAGCGACTTAAGAGTGCAACAGTAGAATAAGCTTCAATTCCTCAATCATCAACATTACAAGCAACCAAAAAACAAGAGTGCAATGGTAGGTGTCTTAGTGCCCTTATAATATTCCTGCAACCATAGAACGATCATGTAAGAGCGAAGAGCTAGGAAAAGAAATGAATCAGAGCTAAGGAGAGAGAAGGAATTTTATAATAGCACTTAGTACTATTACTTCTGCTGGGTTGCTTTGACCTCAGTGTTTTATAAGAAGTGGCCATGACATCGGTAATGGGACATTGGCAATAAGAGCAGATATCAATGGCAGGCAGGTTTATGACAGCAAAAAGAGAAAATCCAAGGATATCTCGGGTGTTGCATGTTGTTAACAAGTGATGTGGCGCGTTTTTATCTCCTGCAAATCTTGTGAGAGGCATTCCATCCTCTCTCTGAGATGCTGAGAGCTTCATCCGTGCCTATTCCCATCTCTTTATCTCCCCTTTAAAGTGCTCTATCAAGCTACTGTTGCTCTTGATTATCACTACTTTTCAATGATGCGTAAATCAAGCAATTCATTTGATTTGATCTGTTTCTCTCTTTCTATCTATCTCTCTTTCTCTCTCTGTGATGATTTTCTGCATCTTGAGCTGGACTGAATATTTAATAGCATTGCTCACTGTCTGCTGTGGTATTTTCTATTCACATGCAGTTCAGATGGCGATTGAAATGGCAATCGTGTTCTACAATTTTGATCATTTCTGAACCGTATTTGTTCCACTCCCATACCTCTCATAACTTCAAGTACACTCTTCATCCAGCAGAAACAGCATCCAACTTTATAACACTGGCAGAACTCTCAAGTCAAAAGTGATCATTGCAAATAAAGCAGTCGTGTGTTCTACAATTGAGGAGAGATTATGAATTGTTTGAAATATGAACACACAGTGACAGTTCAAATAGAACTTAATTGGCCCTGTCAATCTTTGTTTCCTCTGTTAAACAAGCCCTCTCTATCTATTTAACACTGTGTTCTGTATGTCTTCCAATGTGTGCACATCACAGCTGACAGGTAACAGTGAACTCACAGTGTACAGATGCAGCCATTGATGGAACCACACGTTTTTTTTTACTGCAGGCTCACTGAACCACTGCTGCAATTTGACTCAGCAAGAGCAATTGTTTGGAAAAATCCAGTTGTGCTCTCATTTGAGCCATTGGAAGTCACAAGGAATGGTCTGATAACTGTTCTGAGTTGTAAAATATTGATTTGGTTCTTCTGTATAACATCCAAGAAGCCTGCAGTATTCATGTGGGATAGATTCAAGGTAAATGAATGTGGTGGGACTTCTACAATGTCTACCACTGTTAGAGTTTGTGAGTGGTCCTCAGCCTCTGAGATGCCTTTCCTTTGGTAATCAAGGTTGGATGGGATGAAAGTGGAAGATGAATCACACAGTGGAGACTAAATAATAATAGTCATCCTTCAGCTGCTGCTGCTGCTGCTGGCCCCATGTAATTCAACTCATAGAGAAATGTGCTACCATTGCCAGAGGGTTCAATTTCCAAGAGGGGCACCCATGCCAAATGGATGTAGTACATAATACCTTTGCATGGTGTATGTGCTTTTGATCACCTGGCTTTACCCAAAACAGGCCTGGCCAGTCACCTTTTATCATTTCAGCACCTTTTATATGTTTTCACTCCTGTCTCTGGGGAAATCATCGTCTATTCAAAATGTATACCATCGGCAGAGGAGAAAAGAATAGGGAGAGGTGCAGAGAGAACAGATCCAAGGGAGATAAAGAGGCTAGCTAACTAAAATCATGATGGTTGTTCTCTGGCTTTAAAGTCACAAAAATTACTATTTCATCTGAAATGTCCAGCAAACTGCCAAACATGCAATTCAATAAAATCTATGTGGTAACATTCAGTCTGTTGTTCGAGGGACATTTAAATGTTTCTGCACTAGGTCAACTCATGCATGTAAATTGCAGGCCATACAGTAAGCACAGGGAACAATCCAGTTCTGAATAGCCTGCTCTGCATTGTTTGCATCTTATTTCACAGCTTCAGACTAATAATGGAAGGTTACGTCAGAATAGTTATAGAAAAGGAAAACATACCACTCAAAAAACACCTCCATACACTAAGATTTAATGCTCGTACCAATTTTATGCCAAATAACACCTCCATAAAGATTCAATCAATTCAATTTTGCTATTATATAGTTATGTTGCCACTAGCAGCACCTCACTGTGCATTTATCTTTCTCTCAGTATGTGTGAACCGTTGACATTACTTCAGTGAATTTCAGTGTTCTCTTTTTTCCTAATAATTGCTTTTGTTGAGTCTGCCTAGAGACACAGGCGGCTGTGATGCTCTTTGTTTCAGAATTGTTTTCCTTAGGGTGAAACTGCGTGAGAGTGCGTTCAGAGTCTTATTTATGGCACCCTGTCTCCATAAATATCTTTGCATTGTTTACTTTCTCCTCATATAGTGATGAATAGGTGGCCATTTAATGGCCTTTCCGGATGTACTGGTGTACTTGCAACAGGTTGTGTTGCACTAATAAAAAGATGGGAGATAATGGACCACTAGACTGAGCAAAGTTTAATTATGAATCATTTGTAAGATGGTAACAGTCCTACTATAATCTTGAATAGCGTCCAACTCATTTTATTGTTGGGAGGTATTCCAAAGAAACGGTTTTGAAGTAGCCTATATTAATCTTGTTTTTACATTAATAAATAAGAATCTGTGGTTATTATTAAGGGAGTACATATATACAATTTTCAAAGTGTAATTTATTAAAGTGTAAGAGTAGACTTTTTGAGAGAAGAAGCCCCCTATGGGAATCTTGTCCCACAATGACATTTTGAATAAACTAGCCTAGCCAGTGTTTGGAAGCACAGTATCATGACCAAATAACATAATAGTTCTGGTAAGAAATTAACTTTTTTTTTTTTTTTTTTTGCAGTCTAAAAAGCTGCCTAGCTATGTTCACAGAATATATCTAGCTTGATAGCTAGCTTGAATTTCTTTACTAGTGTAAGCATCCTGATTCCTGAGAGAAAAAGAATTGAGATAAGGCTTTAAATAAGTAATAATACTAATAATGTTAATACTAATAATAAAGAAACGTGACAGTATTTGGATATACTGGATATTTTTAGAAAGTCTTCCAACTGTTATTTGTCACTGGCCAATAATAATTTGAAAATAAGGTTGATTTTAACATAAGTTGCCCGTTTTCATAATTTTATATTTTGTATTAGGCTATAATAGCAAAGTTATATACTGTTACGATTGAATTATATTCTAAATGTGTTTACTTAAGCATGCTTCTTTTATACACATAATATTGATATTCAAATGCTACTTATTTTAAAAGAAAATGGACATTGTTCCTAAGGGGGCGTCTAGCCCCGGGTGAAGTGGGGGTTGTGTCCTCTGTGCATGTCATGTACATACATACACACCATATATCTTGTTTTGTGATGCCAGTGACATTAGGACCGTCTGTTATGCATCTTTACAAAATACGGACGATCGTTACGAAGGAAGCGTTGCCCCGAGCTCGCGTCTCTGCGCACAATCCGTGCGTAATGCTCATGGAGTCGCCAGTGCGCTTCACTGCTGCAGGTGCAACAGTTTATTGGAGGAGTTAGTGCAGTCATTTTGCAGCAATGGGGTTTCCAGAAGGACGTTGTTATTCACGCCATGATACAGTTATTTTTGTTTGGTTGCTTTAACTGCTATTCACTGCATTTCTTGCGTCCATTGACACCATGAACGAGACGACAGCAGCCTTTTTGAACCGGTCTTCGTCCCCGAACGAATCGTGGAGTGAAGAGAGAAATCCCTCTGATGTCTCCTTCAGTTTTGTCTATTTTACAGAAACCACCATCCTACCTTCTCTGATTGGGTTCCTCTGTTCTACGGGACTTGTTGGCAACATTCTGGTCTTAGTGACCATCCTGAGGTAAGCGCTCAAACCAGCGGGTCGCATCACGCGCACTTCTCACATGTGACAACTTTCCAGGGTAAATGTGAGTAAATGTATTTTCAAAACACAGTTTCATTATGAGAACTCAACATTTAAGTATTATCACATCCACCTAACGGTATCTAATTCGGGTCAGCAGTAGTTGGCTCCTTATTTCATGCTTCATGTGGCACTCATGAGCGTAATTATCATGAACCAGTCTTTATTTCTCATCAGTGATGATTAATCCTCATAATCATTATTGTGTGTGCACTTTGCTCACACAATGCTCCAAAAGACTCTTAGTAGCCTACTCCTTACAATCTTGATGAAAAATCGGTATAATATCCTTCAATATTCCTACAGGGATTTACTGTGGTACTCAATAGTGAGTACAGTGAACTTATGGTATTTTTTCCTCCTATGGTAGGCTACCACTATAATAATATTTATATAGGGACAATGTTGCAGTGATATTTGTCTTGCATCCTTCTAAAATTCATTGTAGTTCTTTTTTGTAAGGGAATCAATACACCATGACTATTGTTCGGACTGGCTGGAGGGATATTGATTAATTTCCAGATTAACCGCAGGACTCCGAGGCAGTTTTTCTTATCGCCGTTCACAATGCACCCAGCATCAAATACTGTGTTGCTAATAACCATAATGCATTCATTATGTTTTTCCAGAGGGGCTTTTATTTTGAAAGTTTCTCTCTATAAACTGACCCACTCTAACCACTGATATAAGCAAACAAAATCCTAGTTATATTTTCACCAAAAGCAAAACCCATTAATTTATGTCTATTTCCCCTTAAAAGACACATATCTATCCTCCTAACTTACATCAGTCTTACATCAGATAAGTCACAACAATGTCAGGCTAAAACTGTGGGTAAACTCTATTCTACAAATAAAAAAGTGGGTTTACCCTCCATTACATCCCTGATTATGAATGTGTTATACACAGGAGTTCATATAAATTGTTCGGTATGGATGTACTGAAGCTACTTTCTGTAGGTCATAATGTGTCCTGGCTTGCTGGGTGTTGCTATGCACACTGCTGAGTCAGTACCAGCATCTCTCTGTGTAATGATTTGTTATAAAGTGTATCCTTTCTGATGGCCCCAGTGGTGTATGTGCATATTTAATGATGGTACTGCAATATGTTCCAATCCACTTAAAGACAAGACATGGCAAATATTCAAAAAAAACAAAAAACAGTTTTGCACTAATCTGCAGTGCATACAGAGGCTGAATGTGGTCTAAACATCCATTAATGATGCAGAAATAGGTCTGTGAAGTCAGCTTTGTTTCTGTGTAAGAGAGAGAGAGACAGTTTCTCAAGTGTTTACTGGAGAACGTATTGCCTTTAGCCCTATTCAGAAAGCTACATCTGTCCTTCTGTGACTGCAGTGAGACTTTAAGTGTGGATGAAAACAATTACATTCTCTTCATTTTCTTCATTTATTTTCCTGACTAACTGTGGGTGGCGATGCCTATAGGCAGAGAGATAGAAATGAACTTACTGCAGTCTGTCATATAGCTATTAGTTACTAGTTAAATGCAGTCTTAACATTTTGACTGGCCATAATTGCACTGTAGACATAATTTGACAACTCATGATTGTGGTTGTGCATCACCATTTGGACTATAATTCCATTACAGATACATTTGATTAGAATTATGACAAGTCAAAATTACATTATGGATATGTTGATTGGATTCATGACTATAAAATGAATAATAGACATCCAATAGATAAATTAGAATTCCCTCAATGTGATTAAATGTGAAAATGTGATATGGGGCTCTGGTCGGCCAGACGTGGCTTCAGAGGAGAGAGGGAGTGTGACAGGAAGAGTCCATCAAACTGAAGATAATCTCAAGAGCGTTTCACACTAAGAATCTCTCACACTCAAAATGAGAGTGCAAATTGATATTCATTTTCCATGTGGATATGAGTCGGTAGACCATGTTGGAGGGGTACTGCTGGGTCGAGAAGCAATCCTATGGTACACACTGTCGCAAATGGAAAAAGTTTTTTTTTCCATTTCCACACGGGGAACTCAAGGAAAACAAGGTCAAACTACTCGGTATCAACAAATTGGATAATGGACGTTAAGGCTTTTTCCAATCCAATTCAGTTCAATTCAGGTTTCGATTGGTCCCAGAGGAAAAGATGTCAAAAGACAGAACTGTATGCTTTAGGTGTGACAGAGAGTAAGTTCCTTTGTACATGCTATTGTGTTAAAGTGAAAACATTTTGGTGTGAGATATTGAAACACCTTTCCCACAAGACCCTGAATTATGTCTGTTAGGAAACTACGATACAATCAGTGCAAATAGGACAAATCCCAAAATAAAGAGGTTCTTAGCCAGGAAATGCATTCCCAGCTCTTTTAATCGTTTTTGAAAGATGAATAAATATATTCCTTTTGGAAAAAATCCCATATGCCCTGAGGAAAAAGCAGGATAGTTTTAAGAAAATCTTTTAACCTTACATTGAGTACATAAAAAGTTTTGTTGATCAATAATGGAAAGTTATGATATTGATACTGTAAAATAATACCTCTGTTGAGATGTCTCCCATGGACATAATGCAATCAATCTAATATCGGATATAGGAATTGTTTTGGTTTGTTATTTGTTGTTATTGATAGTATATTTGAAAAAGTGAAATTGAAATATTTTAAAAAAGAGAATATTCTCCTCTGCTCCATGGAAAGGAAACGGCAGCATTTGTTCTCCCTCTTTTGCAAGTCTTGCAACCCATAATACATCTGCTGCTGTTTAACATAATGAATGGAAAAGAGGAGAGTGGAGCAACAATTGTGTTTGACAGGTGGCAGTTTGTAATTCAATAAGATGTTCTGCGCCCATAAAACATCTCTCAGCTTGTTTCAGCACAAGTAAGCATGTCCTTTTTGAGACTGTTTATTTCATGCTATTTCAGGATGATGGCGAGCTCTCAGGTGTGCTGTGTGTTGTTGAGCCATTTAGTGACTGCCATGAAAACAAGACATCTAGTCTTCCTCCTTGGGACAAAGGCGATAGGAAACCAAAGACTCAGGAAAGGAGCCCTGGAACCTGTGATTCTGGTCTCCAAGGCTTTTCATCTTTGAACAAACAATTATTCATAAGATATGATGAAACTTTAATGATCCCTGTGGGGAAATAGGGTCGTTGCAGCAACAAATAGCACTAGGAAATAGCAAAGAAATATAGAATATAAATAAGAATATATGAAATGCGGGTTATATAAACATACAACTAATTTTAATATTAGGAAGAAGAACATAAGAGTAGAAATGTATGAATGAAAGTTAGAGAAAAAGTATGGATTACGGCATTATGTGAGTATGCAAAAGAAACAGCAGTAGAAGTTACAGTTTGAGTGCAAGACCAGGTCCAAATAATAGTCCTAATCAAATGTTCCCCCTTGAATTGATGGCTTTTTGGCCATTAAGGGTTAATTTGTTTGTGGTGCTGGAGAGAAAAAACAAACAAACATGGACCAGTTGGAGAGAAATGTATCTTTGAAATATTTAAGACAGGTGGGAAAAAGTTGAGTCAACATCCAGTTACGGCCAAACAGAATAAATTAGAATGAAGCATCTGGGCCATCAGACCAAGGCTTTCCCCATAAGCTACCAAAAGATAAGGAAAGAGCTATTCCCAACTAAACAAAAGCTACAAAAACAGGACTACCGGTACCTCCTTCCACAAATGGACAGTGTGTAACGCTGCCATCAATGAGGATACGTATATTATTTTCTAGTAACGGTTGATGCGCTGTGTCTTGGGAGTGTACACATGAAACTGAACATCACAGCTCCTCTAGCTATCCTGCTGAGACGTCTCCTCTGCTCGTCCATCAGGACGACGAAGAAGACCGTGCCGGATGTGTACATCTGTAACCTGGCTGTGGCAGACGTGGTCCATGTGACCGTCATGCCCTTCCTGATCCACCAGTGGGCTCGTGGCGGACACTGGGTGTTTGGCAGCACGCTGTGCACCATCATCACCTCTCTGGACAACTGCAACCAGGTGGCCTGCGCTGCTGTGATGACCGCTGTCAGTCTGGACAGGTGAGCGGCACTGCGTTCATTCTCTTTAGGATGAATGCATTCTCTTTATGATGCCTGTGCTTTCTCTCCCGAAAGCATCTTACTGTTAATTGAAACCATCCTTGTCTATATGGCATCTTATTTGCACAATAGTTTAAGTCTAGTCTTAGTGGTAAGTACTTCTGAGAAAACCTTTGATATGTATTATTGACTAGAGTTTGGTGTCAGTGCTGCAATGCTACATACTTCACATACATCGTTTACTACATCATATACATACTATACATCATATACTACATCACATAATGCTTTGAAGTTTTCTTGTTTGGGTATTATGAAGAATTTAGTCTTTATCAACCTTAGGCTAGAATGAAAGACATTTTCATATGACTGAATAATAGAATAAACTAGACTTAAAAAAAAAAAAAAGTAATGTACTTCAAATTGAGATGCAAATGTTGTACTGTCTCTTGGCTGCATATTTAATAAACCCAATTGTGGTGCAGGCAGTTTACAAGTAATCCCAGTGGGTACCAGTGATATTTGGGATAGATAACAGGTGCTGAGAGGAAGGAAATGATGCATCATGGATGCAGGATACGTCTTTCACCCATCTGTTACTTCTCCACTCTAGAAACCAGAGTGCGTTGGTGTTCCTCCATGGCTAAAAATTATAAGCTGGTGAGAGATGAAACATTTGAATGAATAGTCATCTCCAAATCCTCACACTTCCTCCCTTTATAATAATTTCTACACATGTAGCAACATTAAAAGCAGTACATGGCATTTGCTACATTATGTATCACTCATTCAGCATCTTGAGCACAGAATGTACTGCCATTTTTACTTCTCACTAATGCTGGTGCCTTATCAAAATGTTTGGCAGGAGCTGAGAGAAATGTGGAGGATCCTGTTTTAGTCTTTGGGAGGGTTTTTGTTCTGGGTTTTACTTTTACGGTACTCTTTTATTTGCTGTCTCTCTCTAAATACTGTGACTACGAATCGCAGATGGACTATGAATGCCAAAAACCTGGTCTAAATGCATGTGTAATGCTCCTGGAGTTGTTACTTTGCAAATCATAAGGTCCCAGAGATAGGGAATTGGTTTGAATTGCCACATGCTGAAATATATTGGATTTACTAGCTTTGTTTTCAATACTGCATGTTTTTTTTTCCCCATTTAAGTCATGTAATGAGTCATGTAATGAACAGCACAATGTGTCACGGATACATGAAGGCCTTTGCTAGCCTATTAGGCTTGCACATCATCACACCCACAACACTGCCACTCACAAGCCTACAAATAGAATCGCCTTGCTTACTCACTATCATAACTGCACGCCCATGCTCAACTGTGGGTCGTGCAGCCATTGTAGTAATCCAAAAATATTCTAGATATCAATAGAAAGAGAATAAATCATACAACCAACATACTCACCATTGCTCATTGTCATCCTCGCCTTTAACACAATGCTTACACAGCAATAAAAATGTGTGCTTGACACATTTGGCGGTGGTCTGACAATCAACGCAAACACAAAAGAGGATTAAAACAGACAACATTTATTGTGATTGATGTACGCAAAAATCACAACAAATGAAAATATGTGGCAGAGGTGCTGGACCTGCCAAAACAGGTGCTGGTTCAGATGTGGGAGGTCATCGATTGTGTTCTGGCTGAATACGGCACAAACGAAGCCCTTGACGGACTCAATAAGACTAGCAGAGGCATTTCAGTTTCTACAGTAGTTCAATAAAAATGTCACCTATCCTTTTATCTCCCCAGGATAATTATGAAGTGGGCGCCGCTTAAAAATATTCGGTTTCCTGAAAATTCACATCTTTATTGGCCCAGTAGAGATGGCACACCTCAGCGGAGCTTCGGCAAAACATTAATTTTGGCAGTTTATCCCTGAGCTGAGTGTGTGCCTGAGCTTTTGAGTGGAGTGGATTAATTATTCGTAAATTGGGTTTTGCAAAACCCGTAACCCTATAATGTCTTTTTTTTTTTCATGTCAACAACTTTTCAGTTTTCTTTACACCATATTTTTTCATGATGTTCCTCTTGAAAATGACTTTTTTTTGCCAACTTTTTGGCAACTTATGTGGTCTTCTTCATACCGAAAAGACACAATGTTCTCAAAGATGATGTTGTGTGATGTCCTTGAAGCTTCAGCACCAACTAAATAACTTTGGATGATTGATTTGCACTGAACTTTGCAGAAAACCACCTTTGCACGGCTCTTCTTTGTTAGGGTAGAAGGAGAAGGAGCAGAAATACACAAGGGGTTTGGAAGCTCTTTTATCATAACAGTTATAAGACTAGTAAGCACACTGATATAGTCCTCTCTCACTTTTGCACTTTTGAGTCTGAGTTTGTATGCCATGCTTTTGTATTGTTGTCTTCAAGGTTTCATTTCATGTTGTTTTCTCTATATGTGGATGCTAGCCAGCAGAACTCTTAGAGATAAAAGAGATGAACTTGAATTCCCACAGCTCCTCTTTAATTCTCTCCGCCTACTGCTCTCTCAGGTACCTGGCGGTGGTTCATCCGTTCCGTCTGACGGCTCTCAGAACCACGTCTAAGACCATCGGCATCAACCTGTTTGTGTGGGTGATCTCCTTCATCCTGGTCCTTCCCGCGTGGATCCACTCCAAAGTCATCCGATTCTCCGATGGGCTGGAGAGCTGCACCATGAACCTGGTCTCCCCCAGCTCTGTTCTCTGGTAGGGCAAGTCAAGTCGAGAGGCGGGCTCATTCACTATGGGCTGCTCTGACAAAGGGGTTTGCTCCATCTGAGCCGGACACCCTGCGGAGCCCGAAATTCATTCAAGAACATGCATCAAAAAGCCTTTATTTAACCAGGAAGTCCCATTGAGATTAAAAACCTTTTTTTCAAGGGAGACGTTGGCCAAGATCAGCAGCAGCACAGATAAGAACAAATGGTTTCAGACAGACTACAATAAAAACAAATATAGGAACAGAACAGACTACAATAAAAGCATAGGACGCAAAATCCAGCATAAACTAACAAAACATTTAAGAAGATGAATAGTCCGCTACACAGTTGAGAAATTTGTTAATTAAAAACAATGACATTCCAATGAATTAGCCTCTAATTCTTTCATTTTGGATTTAAAAGCAATTAGCGAGATTAAACAGTTTTAAGTCGTTCCAGGCAGAAGGTGCAGAATAAACGCCCCTTTTCCAGTCTCTGTACGTACATTTGGGGCAGAAAGCATTTAAAATGTTAGATATTCGTTGTTGTAGCACAATCGCTGTTCGTTGTTGTATTCGTTGTATCCAGCAGTGCATAGCTGGTTCCTGGAATCTGAAGCTGTTAAACAGACATTGCCATAGCAACTGGTGGTCAGTCATTTTTCACCCCAGGCTACCTCCATCTCTGTTGCTCCATCTCCTATGTGCCTTAATTGGAGCTTTTGTTGCGCACATTCTGCAAGCTACGACACTTACAGCTATAAAAAACTCCAGGAGCTTTCAAACTTCAAGAATTATCGGGGGGATTTCAAATGCAGAGCACTTTAATGAAAAATGCATTTGAGATAACACCCTATAATGGGAAAGTAGTAGTAGTAGTAAAGTGTGTAACAAGAAGATGAACAAAAAAACACATGAAAGCCTCAGCAATCATGTCCTTTTTTTTACAATTATCTTGAGATGTAGCCTTGGATAAAAACAGTTCATATCACCCACTCCTTAGCAGAGGAGCAGAGACAAAGTCTGAGGGGAGTGAAACTTACTTTCGACCCCCTCTCTCCCTCTTCCTCCCTCCTGTCTTACAGGTACACGCTGTATCAGACAATCACGTCTTTTTTCCTACCTCTGCCGCTCATCATCACCTGCTACATTCTCATCCTGTGTTACACCTGGAGGATGTACCTGAAGAACAAGCAGGCGCGGCGGTGAGTCTCTCCTCGGCTCCTCAACTCCATTTTAATACAGTGTGACACTTAAGCGCTTTTCAGTTTTGGTACGTGAACCTCTCCCTTGCCCCTAAATACCGTTGTTTATGGTAACAATCACTGTGTTCAAGATGAAGTGACTGCCGGGTTGCAGCATCAGTAGGCCTTTATAAGTTCAAGTTCAAGTTCAATTTATAAATAAAGTCAGACCAACTGAGTGGATTTGAGTTTTTGTTGGCATTAGATGTTTTTAGTGGGGGATGTTATTGCCTTTTGCCCAGATAATTGGAACAGACAGACTAGATCTAAATCGTTCTTGCTTTATTTTAGGCGAAGGCAGCTGCAGCAGTGGACAAACATGGGCATGCATAGACGCACAGGCTTTTTGACGTCAACTGCGGGACAAGGGAGATGGTATCTTGAGTGGCACTACAGGGCAATGTCTGGTCCAATAGGGAAACGGCAGCAGTGGTGCTTCCACAGTCTCCGAGGCAGCGAGGAAGAAGAGTACACTGAATGTTCTCAAGCACGATAAAAGATCCAAGTGTAGTTGTCATGCACAGAGGATTAGCCCATTGGTACCGTTTGTGGGTTTCTTTTCCCTCTCCAGTTGATATCTCTTTTTTCCTCATGCATCATAGTGTCTATTAGCACTTGCCTTGGAGCGCCAGTTGGTATCATTCTCTCATAGGAAAGCATATCCTGATTATCATGTCAAACCAGCAGACAGCCTTCAGAGATTGATGGGGCCTTTTATCTTTTCTGAGTCCCAGGGAACAGCGACAGTTTTAAAACCCTTTGCCTACACTGTCAAGCTGTCATTTCTTTAATTGACTTATCCACCCCCTCTCATGGGGACTATTTTCAGCCTGACAATGATTTGGTTACACACTACAGACAGGGAAAGAAAGATCAACCCTTGATCTTGTCGTCTTAACACGCTACAATGTGGCTGACAAATGAGGACGCAGATAAACGATCTCTACCGACTCTTTGATCCGTCACTCACCCTTTCACCCTCACCCGTACGTTTCAGCTACAGCACCAACCTGCCTCGCATGCGCGCCATCCGTCTCACCAAAATGGTCCTGGTCTTGGTGGCGGTCTTCCTGGTGAGCGTCGGGCCCTACCACGTCCTGCAGCTGGTCAACCTGACCGTGCGCAGACCCACGCTGGCCTACCACACCTGCTACTACCTGTCTGTCTGCCTGAGCTACGCCGCCAGCAGCATCAACCCCTTCATCTACATCCTGCTGAGCGGACACTTCCGCCGAAGACTGACCAGACGCATGACCTCCAGCGGGCCCAGCGTGGAGCGGGAGCCAGCCATCCAAGTCCCGACACCGCACTCCAGCTTTGGATGAGCTCATGCCTCCCTCCCTTCACCTTCCTTCCCTGTGGCTGGTTGAGAAGATTGACTGAGGGTTGATTAAAATGGTTGAACAAATTGAAGTCAATATCAAAAAGTATAAAAAACAGCTTATAATGTTAGAGTTTTCCCATCTTTGATGCACTTACTGAAGGCTTCATAGACTTGAAAGTCTTTATGAGCTTTCCTTACATTTTCTTGCGCAAGACGTTATGATAGTATGAACTGATGCATCTCAAAGGAGGATCATCTCATAAATGATCTTATGTTATTGTTTGCATGAGACTGCAAGTAAGTGTTGGCTGATATTGTGAAAAAGATCCTCCTGCAGTCAGCTGCAATATGAAGAAATTATCTGTTTTATGAGGAAGTGCAATATTGCAATGAATGGAATTGTATTGAATGGAATATTGAATATCATAAATGGTTCATAAGTTTATCAGTTTATCATAAGTTTATCTCAGAATAGAAGTGCTGATCTAAGTTTACTAATCACATCCTACCTTCACAAACCACTCTTTGGTATAAACCCCTCCTCAATTTAGGTACTTTTTTTCTTATGAAATTTCATAATATTTACATTAAGAAGATATTTGTGAATTCAGTCTAATGGACAGTCTCATTCCTCATTCAACATTGTCTGAAAGGCTACACTGATCTTAGATCAGCACTCACTGAGAGGCTAGATGCTTGTGAAATGTATCTTATGGTGGTTTGGCTCCCTTCAGAGGACAATTTTTGTCATTGCAAGAAAATAGCAAATTGTTTAGGAGAAATTATCTCTTTTGTTCAAGATCGAAATATTTTTTCTAAGTTCATATTTATCTTCAATCAATGATTACACTCACTTGTGAGACTTGATCAGTATTTTGCAGAATACATTAATAGTTCATTTGCATGCCAGTGTCAAAAGCTAATTCACTGATTGTGGTATTCAGAGCACAAACATACATACACACACACACACACACACACACACACACACAGACACACACACACACACACACACACATCTGTGGTGTATGCTGCAAGTATGCAGCAATAAGAGCAGCAAGTGAATAAAAGTGATTCCCTGAGCGTCAGTGGTCAGACATTGTATTTTGTGTGTGTGTGTGTGTGTGTGTGTGTGTGTGTGTGTGTGGCTGACTGGACTGAGCTGTGGACTGGCCTTAGGGCCTTTTACCAGTTAACAGGCCGACCGCTGGCCAGACAGTCAGCACCAGAGGCACTGGCTGGCTGGATGAACCCTCTACCTCACTCTTCAGGCCCACTGCCCATCCCAGTCTGTAATCAATAGAGAAGCAACCAGACCAGACAGTGTTACAGCGTCCCGCCCCAGGCGAGGATTTGGAAGGCAAATGTTTTGTTCTCCACACTTTCCCTTTGTCTCTACGTGGGTGTCCCACTCTCGCCTCCCTCTAAAGCGCAAAACAGCCTCAAGCAGTTGCTGTTCTGACATGTTGATCAATATGTCTCAATGTCAACATCATCCAACTGTTGGTTAGTTTGTCCAGGCAATCAGCTGTAAACAAATCTGGAGTATTCAACATGTTACACAGCCTTTCCCCAGTGGTCTATGTATTTATTATGTTGTAAAATGCTTTTTTTTTTTAGAGATGAATTCTTGGCACTTCTGCTTTATTAGATAGTCTATATAGCTTCTCTCTCTCTCTGTCTCTCTCTCTCTGTCTCTCTCTCTCTCTCTCTCTCTCTCTCTCTCTCTCTCTCTCTCTCTCTCTCTCTCTCACACCTTGCTGGTCCCAGACAGGCTGGGTGACTGACAGCTGTAACCTGACATTGTTTTGACCTTGTTTACAGTCTCACATCAAATGGCACCTTGCTAAGACCTTGTGATCAGTGCCAATCAGTGAACCCCCAAGGGGATGTGGCCTATGTGGGTCTATCTGACTCCCCACACACACACCCCCATCTGACATTAAGCCCAAAACCCTCTCCCATCTGCCCAACCACCACCCCACACCCCACTTGTCCTGCTTGCACCTTACTAGTCTTGTGTAATAGCAACACAGTTCAATCAACTTCAGTTGGATTCTTCTAGGGACCCATAAGTTATTTCAACTTTTGTTTTGATTCAGACATGTTTTGATTTATCTTGGGCTGCTTTCACAATTAATCTTATTTTTCACTTTGTTTTTATACTAGTTAGTTTATCCTGGCATTTATGACGAGGTAATAATTGTTACAGCTGAATGGTTCCTTGTACTCAGGATCGATGCTGATTCACTTTGTGAATAAGTTTAGGCTCAAATAATTCAGATCACACTTCAGAATCGACATTTACAAACAACTTGTCTTTGATTCATTCACACAAATTGTTTTTATTATTCTCCCCAGATGACAATGTCCCAGTAAGCCTGCTTCACTTTGGTAATAAGAAATATTACTTCCTTATTTTTTTTGTAAAACCCATCCATGCACTCGACCTTGATGCCCTTATTTGATGCCCTTCATGTATGATGACTGGTGGGATAGGCCAGAAAATGGCATGGCTGTGGAAAAGGAGGACCTGCTGCAAAAGAACAACAGAGGGCGCTGAAGTCACTGCAAGGCCTTAAAGGCACCAGTGCAACATTTTGATAATCATGACTTGGATACAAACATTTGTCAAATATCACCTCACCTTAAAAGCACATTATCTATTTACCATCATTACCTAATCCCAAAAGTGTACTCAGTGTGAGCGTCTTTTGGTCACTAGTCAATCAATTTAATGGCAGTGATATGACACAGTGAGGCGGTGACTGACCACTAAAAAGGCCATAAATTTCACTCCATAAATTTCAAATACTTCATCCATATTTCAAAATGACGCATGGATGCCGTCCTTCTATTGGTCCTGGTCTGTGTGAGAAATGGCCAATAGAGATCAGATGGGGGAAAATAGCCTGCGGCTCAAATGGGGATGGGTAAATTGGACAAAATCAATGTGGATGGCATAATTGGCTATAATGGACTATAAGGAACAAATGATATCATGGTAAAATTATGTTAACTGTAGCCAGTATACATCAGTCTGTAGACTACCAAAAAATGTAATTTCTGATTAAAATATCCCTCTTTTTCTTTGATAGGAGAATGCAGACATAAGTCCAGGAAGAAAGGTCTGGTCAAGCAAAGAACTAACTGCTATTTTACCATGTTTAATACTTTCCATGTTAAAACTGGAATGCAATAAGAAATGTAATATCTTTTTAATATGGTAACACACTGGACATTGATTATTTTTCATTACACTGACTGATTTAACAGTGTGTTCATAGGTGTAAGTGTTCAAGCAGAATCCAAATTATGGCACATATGCACTTGACTAAAGGCTTTCCCTGACTTCCCATGGCAGCCTTACACCACTCTATTATTGGCTTAGTGTATATTATCTTTAAATTGGAACATTACATCTAATCATGAAAGATTGCTGCCAAATTTGAAGGTCCTAGCTGAAGTATAGGCCGTACAGACAGAAAATAAAACTTAAAATGTTTTATACTGAAAAAACCTTAGAGTATGTGTGAGCTGTGTGTCTGTCACAGAGCCACAACCCTCGACAAAACATACATGTATACAACTAATCTCGTGATTTTATTCATCTTATACTTAGAAGAACTGTTCTGAGAAACTGCATTTCCACTTGAAGGACTTGACAGTGCATATACAATAACATGCTACTCTTTGTTCTCAATCACAAAGAGCAATATATATCAGTGATGATGTTGGCTGCATTGACAACTGAGACCTATTGATTGAATGCGACAGTGTACAACCTGTAAACACCAACAGAATACCACCGACATCCAACTTTTCTATGGCCTTGAATTGACTCAATTATAATTGGCTGAGGCAGAGGACAAGGATGACCGTACAATAGTCGGGCTCCCTGAATAAATGGTCTAATGTCCCTTGCCTCAACTGTGTCTGGTGCACCCATTCACTTTAAGTCTGCTTTTGTCAACTCAATAGATGCAAAGTACAACTTTGTCAACAACAATCAAACATGTTTCACATTAGCAACCACTTCAGAAAAAGGATGATATTAGAGGAGGGGAGATAATAAGAATGTCTTGCATACTCTGTCCTTGGATCTTGCTGGTACTATAGGGAAAGTGCAAAGGTCTTTCCTATAATCATGGGTTCAGCCATTATATACCACAGCCCGGCACATTGTCCTGCGTAATGCTTTTAACTAGCTGTGCTGTCCTATATGGATTAGAAATATAGGTTCAGTTTTGAAACGTAGTCCAGTTAGTGCATTTATGTCTCACAGCACCTGCTAAGTATTTTTACAGATCAGCGTACTATCTGGGTAGCATCTCTCTAGTTTGTGTATTTGCTATAAGTATGACCTCCTGGACCACCTTTTCAAAATTGAACCAAGGGCATTAGTGCACTTAAAGGGAACAGAAAATAAAGGTGGTTGACTGTCAATGAATTCAATTAATAAATCCTAAAAAGTGAGTATGGTCATGTTTTTAGATGGCTGGTTTTTAACTGGCCGAATGGTGCAATGAATAATACGTCCAATGACAGATCAGAAGATTCAAGGTCTGACTCCTGGACGGCCTGATCATGGAGGGCAGCAGGGTAGAGCGGGGACACTGTCCATCAGCTGGAAAACCTATTGTCAAGCCCCTCGGTCAGCAAGCATCCGCCCTGCTCAAGTGTCCTCAAGCACTGAATTCCTACCAGCATCAACAGAGGCTGTTCAATAGCTGACCGTGACCTCTGACCTCCCTGTGAAAAGAGAATTTACCTGCAGGGATCTTGCCATCATAATGAATAGCCTAAACATGCTAAATTAAGTTTTTATTTAATTTTGAGATTCATAGACTATACAGTAGAGCCAGCCAGGGCTACCAACAAAATAACTCCACAATCGCATGCATCGCCTCTCGTCTGTCCACATAAAGTGTGTGGCTTCACTATTCGTGGTGTGAAACAACACAAGTTGCTAAACCAAGTGACCTTTATTTTCTCACCGTATTCCTTGCCCGGCCTAACTGGTGGTGGATTGAATGAGGACATGCGCCATTATCAAGAAAGCACCCCTGCTCAGCAGCTTCTTACCGTTTTGCCATTCTCATGAATGATTCTGTGAGTAATCCAGTGAGACGTGTCTGTGTCCCAGACAGTGCGTGAGGCCCGCACGTCGCACAGGTTTTAGCCTGAGAGGCAGTGGTGGGCGCAGGTTTCCGACAGCCTGTTGTTTCTCGGGCGGGTACCACGCGCAGATACCAAGCAGGAGCGCCAACGCCTTGACAACTTTTCCATAATTAGATGCGGCCTCGCGCTCCGCATGGGATTCAGCACTGAAATGTGACTTGACAAGTGTGATCACGACCCAAAGTCGTGTTTAATTAATTTTTGTTGCAGCGCAGGGAGCACAGACATTGTTCCCTGCAGCTCCATGCACTGGAAAAAAAACGACTGCTTTGCTGAAATAGCCCATTTTGTGAAGCAGTTTATTCTTCAGCAGCATGGTAGGTATGGTGACATAAGCCTATAATTTATGTACTTATTGAAAATTTCAACAAGTGATAAATCCAGATTGTTGGTCTTGAGGGAAAGGATTCTATTCACCTGGCCTCAGCTTATCTAATAATTCAGCTGTAGGAAAATTTCACATGCCTGGTTTAGAAAAGCCACACTGTGTTGCCTTTAGCTTAAGACATGTTGAGCATGGCTTTTCCCGCCTTCTGAATGTCGGCACATGCTAGCTGGGCTTGTGCTGATTATTCTGCTGCAAGCTCCAGATGGATCAACACATGCTGAAAATATGACAAGCAAGACATTTGCATCTGACCTAAATCCCTCACTTCTGCTCCACTATGCAAACAAGTCTTAAGACATTATTTAATGACCCTGGACTGGAACATTTGCACTGCATAGCCTAAGCTATTTTCCCATATTCGACCATATTTAAATTAGCTGATTTTCATTGACTAGTTCCAGATAAAAAGCATTAGTATGCATATTCAAAACAAGTAAGCCTATACAGTTTCTCTCTTTTTTTTTTAGTTCATTACTATCATTAAGAGAGGATAGCCTAACTAGAGAAGCCTATAGCTGCTTTGATCTAGTTTGTTCATGATCAATATTTAATTTATCAACACATTTCCCAAACGGTGTCTGGAATTTAAAGCTACCAGTGATGGTTTTAGCCTCTTTGACTCTGATATTGTTTGTTTGTCTGTAGGCTGTGGAGATGAGCGTGGCCCTATTGGTTTTCTACAAGGGCCTTATATCTGTGGTTGAAGAAGCGATGTTTTTTGTGTCTATCATGCTATAAAGGTAGACCCACCATCACACTTCATGCACTCAAGACCAGTGAAGAGGCATTAACAATAAGCAGGAATATACACAGTGGCACACTAGTGACTGAAATCACATTTACATGCATGCGTTTTAAGGTATTAACATGCATTCATTTGAAACAATAGCCAAGGCTATTGTTTTCCCGATCTTCATTAATTCTGTAATTGTTTGCTGCCGATGATTTACTGCCAAGTTTTGTGAACATCAAAGCATTTTCCCTTTTTTCCGGGACCAGAGAGAACCCATTAAATTAACATGCATATTGCATCTTGAGCTGCCTAATTAATTGTGAGAGGCAATGATAACAGCTCCTGGTTGTTAGGGGTATAGAAAATAGTTTGTGTGTTGTCCCTCTTAGCTTGTGTGCTATCTTGGTGCGTATCTGTCATGGCGTATGTATGTTGCGTGTGTGTGTTGTTGATTGTAGATGAGCATGGCGGGGTGTATGTGATGGTAATGCAGCCTCCAGTGCTCTCCATGCCCCGTTAATAACCTGGTTTCCTTTGATGTAGCAGCGGCCAGTGAGGTGGCCCTTTCTTTGCATCACTTATGGCATGTAAATCCGCCTGCTGTGTTATCTCCTTACCTGCTCAAGGGTCCACCTGAGTTTGTCCACCTGACGAGCAAATTAGAGAAGCTACAAAGGGTCTAGATTTTTTAATCAATATGTCACAGTGCTGTAAACAGATGAATACCATGCCAATACCATGCACAGCATTGATTATCTGGTGCAAAGGTTACCCTGACTGACTGAGGCCAGTTTCTCTTGTTTGCGAAGATGGAAACTGAATGCAGCAGCAGTGTCTTTCTCTGACCAACTCAGATGGCTATATTGCTTTGCATTAATTTTACCCAAAATTACATTATTGAACTGCTTGGATTGTCCCAAAGGTGCAAATAGAGAACATTCAATAGTATTTCAAAAGATTTCACTTACAGAGAAACTCCACACTGAAACTCTTTTTTTGAGTAAACTGGCATTTAATACTATTTAGTTATGAAATAGAACAACATTGTCAACATTTGAGCACTAATGTAAGCTGCCATATTTCTCTCACTGAACCTGGCTCAGTTCACCCTCCAGTGGTTAAAATGAACAGCCAGTGTTCAGCTGGAGATGCAGCCGTGTTCAGGGACAATTGTCCTAAGATACGTCATTTGATAAAAATATGTTTCCCCCCCAGCCCATCAGTGTGTGCACATGCCCACGAACACTCCCTCCTGTTCCTCTTCTCACCCCAAACCCCCTTCCTGACCCCCGCTCTTCACGCTCACTGTCGTGCAGTAGGTGGAGAGAAGCTCAAACTGGGTGCAGAATTATTCTTTAAAGCTGCAAATGTTTACACAGAAGTGCTTGTGGTGCAATGTACCTGACCAGTCATGAAATGACCTATCGAGGGCTTCCAGGTGACGTAATTCACCCTCTGGCGGCCATATTGGAGGTCCTCAGCTCTTGGGCAACAACTTGGCCATCTCAACAGAATTCAATAGACATGGACAATTTCTCTGCTGTTCTTGACTGGGAACTGATCATTTCACCACTAATAAATCTGATTGATTTTGTGTGTAGTTAATAGCCACTTGCTATCTAGCAAATCATAGCATCTGGTCAGCTAACCATCAGTGACCTCTTGTAAACAAATGATTTGCACACTAGAAGCTAGCATTAGTAGTGGCTACTAGTTGCATGTTAACATTAACATAGGTTGCTTTGCTAAGCTTGCTAGCTAGTTATTTAGCTGGCTAACAAAACCAAAAACCAACTGGTTAACTCACGCTGACTCTTCTCAAGCTACAGCTCAGAGTGTTTTGAAATAGAGGCTAAAGACTGTTTACTGTTCCACAATAGCCTGAAGTTGGAAACAAATCAACAGATCCAATTGTAATGTTACTGAATGGACACCCACACCACAACACTCTTTTTCAGGTATCCCTCTTTGGTTGTTAAATATTTATAATGAGATTTGTAATGCAATTGCAAAGCCTAGGCTTCCAAATATTATTATCCTCAAACATACAGCCTAAACTCAGCATTTGAATACCCCAGAGGTTGGCTAAAATATTCAGCTGTTACGCTGGTCATTGAATGTCTCACGGACCTGTAAAGAGCACCTGATCAGGCTCTTGACCTTGAGTTGAATGCTGCCTGACCTGTCCTCCCCTCCAAACGCCAATCTCCATGTAAATGCTCTGAGGAAGAAGTTCAGGTTGGGTTATTTGAAGTAAAACATAAACGCAAGCAGCAGAGATCAAAGCAATATGACCACAACAGACAACACTGGCTAATTTTTACCATGATTACTATTTCAGTATTCCAAGCTTCAGTTTTCCAAGGTTTCATGGGGAAAGTGTTTGTATATGCATGCATACAAGTGTGTTTGTGTGCCCGTCTTAGTGGAAGTGTAGTGTGTATGTGTGTGTGCATGCGTGTGTGTGATTGGTGCGTTGTCTGTCTTCCTACTGGCTGCACATGGGCGGATAGCTCATTATCCATTGTCGGCAGGCACAATGGCCTGGAGGCCGGGCTCCGCTGGCCCGACAGCCCGCAGCACAATACCTGTAAACAGCCAGCGACCTAATTGAAAACACAGGCTAGGATCACCATGTTGTCTCACAATGACAAAGCGAATGAATAGGGAAGTGGGTTTTTAAAAGAAAAGCTTTTTCTGATGAAAGGCAGGAGTGTGTTCCATCTGAAAGGTTGTAGCAGTGAAAGTGCTGGGTGTGCTGTTGGAGAGTAACCTCAAACATGTCGTCTGATTTTTTTACTGGTTCTCAATCTGCAGGTGTTTTTTTTTTGTTTTCAAGGTGAATGTTGTTTGGGTGTACTATAACTGGAAAAAACAAACTGTTGACACCACCGACTGCAGCTAGCTGTGCATTCATGGATAAAAATGTTAGCTTTCATCAAGTACGGTATCAGATGCTGTACAGTATTGATTTACCAGAGAAGCTTTTAAATTTCATGCATCAGCTGACTAATGCATTTACCCCTCATAGGTTGATTGGGACCTATGTGTCCCTCATATGAGCCTCAAGGCACTGAAATCAGAGACTCAGATAGTCCTTTATGTTCCAAATGAGGCCTATACGTCCTGTAAATGATGTACGAGACTGGAAATGTCCTTCATATAGGTCACTGAGTCTACATTCATCCATCTCCTCCGCCCACCAGGATCTTAGACCAAAACGAGAGAGTAAATCTAGAAAAAAAAAAAAAAAAAAGAGCTTTGCATTACTCACGCTTGACTGCGTATGGTCTAAGTAACAGTAATCCAATCAGATAAAGGACTAGTCAACCTACAAGTTTTGCCTGATATCTCAGCCGCTGAGCGCCCACCACAGATTCACTAGTTCCCTGTCAACTTGTTGGCTTCCATTACGCTGAACTGTGATGTTGTGGGCCTAATTCCTTTGACTGCTGTTCTTTAAGTGGGTTTTGCGATTAGGCTCACATATCTGCCTCTGCTTCCTCTCATGCGCAATAAAGAGCCTCAACTCTTTTTCTTCTCTCTCTCTCTCTCTCTCTCTCTCTCTCTCTCTCTCTCTCTCTCTCTCCATCTGTCTATTTATCTATATTTCTCTCTCCTTCTCTCACCAAGTGGGTTTTATGTTTGTTCTGACTTCTCCTTGTTTGTAAGCCTGTATCTGAAGGCCATAGGCCTCTACTGTAGCATTATGTCTTCCATGGATGCTGTTGCTCAGCAGCTGCTAAATACCTCAGATGGGTCATCAACAACTATCACAACTATCAAACAACTATCAAATAAAACTGGATATTGTCTGTCTCTGTCTCCCTGTCTCTCCATCTCCGTCGGTCTCTGTGTCTTCCTCTCTCTCTCTCTCTCTTTCTCTCTCTCTCTCTCTCTCTCTCTATTTCTCGCTCTTCTCTCTCTCCCTTTTGGTTTAAGCTCCACTTAAACCAAAGATGCACCCCTCACTGCTCGCGGCGACACCCTCCAGATGTTCTGTGGTCCAGATCTTCGACCACAGAAAGAGGGGAGGGGTCATCATGTGACTTTCCGACCATGCTGGTCTTTCTGGGTCGGTCAGCCTCCCTCTCTCTGCTGCTGTTTCTTTTCCCTGGGGGCATCGAGGCTGGTCAGTGACGCCGCGTGACCTGAGGCTATGGGTAAACTCAGGCAGGTCTCGGACCCAGAGGTGCCACCTCAGATTTGTAGCCACTTGGTCTGAAGGGCCTCTGTGATGGGCCTGGACGTTATCGGGTCCGAGTAGCACTAATACGATGGGCTGGTTGGGGCGGGTTGGGACTCTGGTGTCCCATTAAGTTTGGCCTGGAGGATCATAAGGTTACAAGTTCAAGCACTCAGAGTCTGGACTAGCCTTGGGTAATGTGATCCGAAGGTCCGCAGTGCAGAGATCCTCGTACCGCTACCGGGGAAGAGAAGAGCTATTAGGCTATCAGAGTGACAGAGAGAGAAAGATACAGAGAGAGAGGGGAGAGGAGGTGAGGGGAATCCTCAGACTTGGCAGCGCAGTAGAACCTCATTTATTCTCATTTATCCAAACCTCAGATTGATCACTTACTGTAACCAAATGGGCAGGTAATCACAAATCTTTCGACGGCAGGACCTCCACAGGTTGTTTGGTGGTGCATGTGCAAGGGTGGAAGTAGCAAATTACACATAGGGGAAATGAGTAGCTTTTTGTAGCTTGTATTTTTTGAAGTATTTTGAGTATTTGAGTATTGCTACACTTTAAATTGCATCCAGTAGAGTAGAAATGTTATAGTTTCTCCATAAGCATTGCATCAGAAACTGCCAAATCCTAAATTGTTCCAGTATTTCAGTGTATTTCAGTGTATTACAGTCATCAGAATATGTCACTCGTTCAAAGCACCTCCCACCCTGAAAGCCTCAGATAAAAGTTATAACATATTTCAAACCAGAACTTTCAATCCCGGGTCTCCTGGGTCCCTGGTCTTGTCCACTTCCATCGTCCTAAATTGTGTTCCTCCACTCACATGCTTTTGGTATTTTGTGAGAAAGTTGTTATAGTAGCAACGTTGCCTATACTGTACAATATAAATGTAACTGTAACTGTCACTTGTTATTGCAAAGTGGTAATTGTACATACTGGTGTGGTTTTGTTGTCATGCATGGATGTTGATGCATTCTGGTATTATTACTGTTTTCGGCTTAAGAAATGCAGTATGGTGACAGTCATAATTTAGAAAGTATTCAGATAAGCTTTTCGTATGCTGTGGAAATACTTTAAAATAATTTGTAAACACCGTTGCTGGACAGGGCGATAAAGATGAAAGTGCTTAATTTGTATCTTTGAGTGTGTATTGTATATTTTCATATGCTTCTTTTCCAGTTTCTATTCCCAATTCACAGAGAATTGGCAGTAGCCTACTTTGTTGTTCCTTTACAGGTAAGTGATTTAGGATTAGAGGATGCTGTGCATTGAAGTAAGACTTTTCTTAGATCACCGCACCTTCAAGACAAACTTATTTGGGATAGCCCCGCAGGCAACACTGTTCAAATTAAAGCTGGTGTCATCTTCAATTATGTCCCCAGGACACGTCCCCGTTAGGTTCCCTTTTTTTTCAGGGTTCAGCTCATGATGTTAATTGGGTCCCGTCCAAAGCCACTTAATTGAACATGACACTCCGAACAGGCTACGCCCTTACATCCAACTATATGGAGGAAAGTGAAGGAAGGAGGAGAGAAAAAAAGAACAAATTAAAAATAAATTACTGACCAGTTAATTTGGCAATTATGGTCAATTAGCCGGCACGTGGAGAAGTGTGAAGCGATACCAGGCCTTGAGCTTCAAATGAGCATCCTGACACTGTGACCTATTTAGTCCTTCAGGGGGCAAATTAATGTTTAGGAATGGTAGATAGAGGGGGCAGACTTCTCACCATCTTGCAATACACATACAGGAACACACACACATATTCACACATACCAGAGTGAAAATCCAAAGTCTAACATTTAAAACATTTAATGATGCTGGAGACACACCTATTAAGTAATGGGGATCTTTTTAAATGGCACTTCTATTTTCTTGGACGGTTTACAGTGAAGATACACAGGACACATGGGAGGGAGAGAAGGTAGAATTTGAATCTGACACCATGGTTACATGGTATACGCCTCAGCCAACTGATCCACATCGAAATGCAGGCAGACTTGAGCAATACTACTGCAGTTTCGTTATTTCTCTACTCTGATGAGGTGAGCATCGTGTGGTCTGATGCCTGAGCTACCAAACTGCCATCCATGTCAATGCAGAAGAGTGCTGCTGCAGCCCCAGCAAACAAACAGAAATCAGTATCGTAAAATCTTCCACTAACAGCCCTGCCGTCCATTTGGGGATGGGCATTTATTCAGTAAAGCTAATTCTTTGCCTGATTATAATTTACACAAAAATGCCTGGGTGCCCTGCATCTCCTGAATGTTTTTATGCATATTTTATCATTTGTAGCATATGTAGTTTTTTGGTGCCAATTCAAATGTGTATAACACATTTGTAAGTATTCATTCCAGACACCAGAAATTAGTTAGGGCAAACAGGGAGAATGTACAGTGTCTCAGTTAATGGGGATGGGACGCGCTTCTCTATTGCAGCCCCACTTTGTGATCTAGGCTGATTTGGTGTATTTTTACATAAAAAGTGTGCCTTTAGTGCTGCTTTGAGATAAATCTATTTGCCCTGATGCCATTGTTATACTTTTTATATGCACAGATAATGTTCTGATTTTTTCCCCATTTGCCCAAAATCACCCAGACATACTGGCAGTAGCCAGAAAACTTTGAATTGATTTTTGAGGTGCATGGCCATAGTGTGGTGGAGGTATGACTCTTTGAATATACAACACCCTCCCCTCCTCAATAGCAAGATAATTTAAACTTGTAACCCACACATGTCAATATCACTTCAAAATGACCATAGAAGTGTAATAATAGCTTCAACTCAATATGCAGCTGAAAGACACAGTAAACCTGTTTAAAAAGCTTATTACCAGCCACAAACAATGTCAAGGTGATGCTAAGTTTTAGAGCTTCAAAGTACTCTGAATTAATTTATCATATTGATCACAACTTTCAGGCCATCCTCTGGACGTGCCATTACACACTGGAGACTTTAACACACACACACAATCACAAAAACACACACACAGCTTTTATAATTTGACACGAGTCAGAGAGAAAGCTTTCAAAGCGCAGTATCTGTGCGTGGGGGTGTAACAACCTGCCGTGAGAGAGCATAGTGGCACTCATGCTACGCTCTGTTCCTAACAAAACAGCTTTCGTATGGCTCAGAGGTTACTGAAGAGAGGAATATTGTCTGCTTCAGTTCCCCGCAGTAATAAGCCACCGTCACGTAGTCGCAGACAAGCCGATCATCCGAATGAAAGTCTGCGTCAGAAAAGGCAGCAAATTAATTCCTGCTGGTGATTTTTGGTCTTCGGCTTGTTGTACGTCGGAGTTTTCTCTGCCTGCATGTTTATTTCTGAAAAAGTGCTGCATCTTCTTATCGCATTTAAAGTGAGGATCTTAAAGAGAAATTCAAACAGTGCTCTTTTTTTTTTTTTGTTTTGTTTTGCATCCGCCTTGGTGGGAAGACCTGAGAGGAGTGAAGTCAACCATAACTCTACTTCTTGTTAGGGCACATCCAGCGTTATCTCCCCAACACACAGATCTGAGGCAGCAGGGACATTCAGGGTGACACCAGCAGCGCACAGAAGAAGACTAATCCTTCTCTCTCTGCTGTAGCCTTTTGTTCCTCTATTTACACCAGTTCACCAGTTTCCTCCTTCTTCAACAGTCAAAGGTTTTGGGGGTTTTGGGGATGCACAGTATATCAATTAAAGAGCTTGTTCTGTCCCCTGAAGGAGCTAAAAGGCCAGGAAGAATCCGGACCAAAACAGCAACCACCCCACCCTACTCCTCCACCACCACACACACACACACACACACACACACACACACTCACACACTCACGCAGGCTCCCAATCCTTTTCAGAGACGTCTGACCGCTGTGACACCCACAAAGTAAATTGGGTGGAAGTACAGTGAGGTTAAATTGGTAAAATCTTTCGGTTGTGGTCAAAAGTGTCTGAAGGAGCCCGTGCTGTAGTTTTCTCCTCTGGAAATTTTGTTGTGGCACAAACCTTGAAGCAGTGGTGTGCTTTATTTGCAGTTAGATAAAGGAAGACTTGTGTCAGAAGACCACAGTATGACCTCCTTCGTAGCTCATGAATTGATTTCATTTAAAAGTGGAGAATTAGCAAGGTCAGTATCTTTGAATTGTTGGAAAAGTTCTTTGAAAGAGCGGAAAAAATAATCAAAATAGCCTATTTGCTTTGCAATTTCTTAATCCTTGAGGCAATTTGTCTGCACCACTATACAATTCCCTCCACTGTATGGCATGCTTCAACAGGGATGAATGTGTTTTCATGATTCTGACTGTTCCCGAGGTCATTTGCATCACTTGGAGCCAATCTTTCCATTTCCCTTTCCTAACAAAGTTGAAATTATAAGGTTCAGCGCATTAGTAAGAATCTATATTTCTTTTGACAAGCCATTTGGTATTCCTGCACTAGAGTGACTCTTAATGGTGAGCCGTCAGGTTCTTCCCTCAGCGAGGTGTGAATGAGAGCGGAACAGGGTGACGGACTCTCGTTACACGCCGCTCGTTAGTGACTCCTTGGCCTCGATGTCCTGACCTTTCTGATCTTAAACCGTAGCATTCATCACCCACGACCCCGAAAGCCCCAAGGGCAGGACTCATCCTGGAAGTAAGTGTTTACAGGCTGCACAAAGCCATATTTTTATTATTTAGGGTGATTACATCATCCGAATATTATGTTTAGACTTTCTCATGCTGATAATGATTGTAGGAATGATGATAAGATAATGGTAATCTTGAAAGATGATATAAGACAATTCAAAGCTTAAATTCTGTTCTCTTAATTGTCAGATGACATTAAATATTTGTGCAGAGAATAATTTGCCACATTATTGCTATGTAATGCTCGTTTGTGCATCAAAAATATGACACACCAGTGTAAAATCTTAGATCTCAGTTATGCTGTAGTAGAAAAATATTTATCATTATTAGTTATGTAGTTTATTATTTAGTCAGACTTTTCAGAACCTATATTATGGCTCTTCCTACAATAGCAATTACAGTCACTGAAAGATGTAGAAAAGGTCATTTGGGCTTATTTTCTTATTTTCTACCTGTGATGTCAAGCAAATCTAGTATATAAAATGACTTAATGATTGTATAAAAATACAATAGTATTGCTTTGTGCAAAAGAATGAAATTTTGAAATTTTCCATACAAACAAATTAAATGTGTATCAATAAGCATAGCCACAATGCCTTTGTTTTCCCTGCTACAGTATGTACCACTTCAGGATTGATAGAAAAAGGATGAAATCCAAGGCTTGGCCTAATCCTTGTATTCTGTGAAAAGTGAGGCCTAATTCAATTAATTTGGTGTCTGTGCACAGTGTTATGGACAGAATCTGCCATGGTTTATCATCAAGGCATCACGTCAGATCAACTAAAGAACCAATTCGAGTGACGAGACACAGGTTGCAAAGCTGGTTAAAGTTTGTTTGAATTGCGAAGGTTCCTTATGTTTTATAATTCCTGCGAGGGACATGACTAGGGAACCAATTATGATAACAAGAATTCTTCCGCAGGAAAATATATGAAAATAATGAAAGAAAGGCTTTCCATGCCTTTATTCTGCTTGATTTAATAGGTTTGCTGAGGCCAAGATATACAAAAACAACACTTATAGCCTCAAGCAGCATTATTAATTCCTAATAAAAAAAGAGAGAGGGATGATAGCAATAAAAAGGATTTTTCCTTGAACATGCACTTGATTTCGGTTCGATGCGCTTTTGCACAGTGCAGTATGCGTGTCTGAGCTCACAAGCCAATCCTCCCTCCAGGTATGGGAACTGCAATGGCCTTTCATAGACCCCAGGGCAAGGCATTCATACGGAGGGCGAACCGCATATTAGACACATATGGTGCCGAAACAAATTTAGGAAATAAGCTGTCATCAAATAATCAAATCATGCATGTTTCAGAGAGCAATAATGGAGGTATGCGAGCAGATATGTCCGGGACCTTTCCTAGTGGGATGCCTTTGTGTTTGCTTGGTGTGCCTGTGGACAAAGCCTTGTTACTGTCTCTTCCTCTCTCTTCTTCGTGGTCACACAGAAGAGGGTTCAAACCGAAGAAGCAAATCAAACAATGACAATATACGAGCTTGATTTTGGTGAGTATGCCAATGAGTCAGTTGATGGAGATGTATTAGATACATTTCTAAATACAGTGGGTATCAAAGGGCAAATTCTTGCTTCTCGGTCAATGCCATGAGATTATTTTATTCCCCACTGTATAAGAGAATGACTAAACATTACAGCGATTATCTGTCAAAACTGGGTCAATAGCATTTTCTAGACTCAGATTTCAGCCGCCGCTGCCCCTCAAAGAATCTTCCACTTTCTCTGTAGCTGCATTTATTACAGGAAGTATTCCAAAATCATGAAATTCTGGCCAATGTTACTGAATTCAATTGAATCCCATTTTTTCTCTTTCAAATGCAGTCACTAAAGCTACAGCCTTTTTCCTTTGGTTGCATCGTAAGATTACATGAGGATCTGTACATGCTCGACGGCTGAATGTTTTTCCTCTAGTCAAAAGTGGTAGCTAGCACTTTTGCCACTGATAAGACGACTGCTGATCAATTCCCACTGGTCCAGATAGGCACCTAAATGAATTAATTAGAGCCTTAGCCAAGCAGCGGCTGGATATGATGCACACTATGCAAGCACTAGGAAAGACAAGCCATGCTCCCTGTACCCTGTCTGCACTCATCCCATCAACGTCAACAGATCGCTGCGTCCTCGCCGAGAAAACAAGCCAGCAGAGAGGAAAAGCAGGAAAAAAAAAAAAACATGCACCACTCCGCCCACCAAACCCCAGGCTCTGCTTTTTTTAACCCGCGCCTCCGCCTCAGCCCGTGCCCCGCCCGCCTCACCCCCCTCACATCCCCCCCCCCACCCTCCACTTGCAACCCAAGGCCATGCGTCCAGGCTGTGCGTGACAGCTCCCAACATCCCCTGCCACAAATGCTTTCCCAAAGCATCCACTTCCGTGACCCTATCAGCAGCTAGAAAACCTCCCCGCAACCCCTGATGGAGTGTGCCTCTCACTTTTTTTGAATGTGTCAACAATTTCTGGCTGGCTGGCCAGACACTACGTCCTGGCGATGTCTGCCGCTGTGTGTGTGTGTGTGTGCGTGTGCGCGGTGTGTGTGTGCTGTGTACGTGACCCGCTCGTGCATCTGTGTGTGTATACGTGTAGGCATGTATGGGTGTCTTTGTGTATTGTGTGTCCGTGCTCGCTTATGTATGTTTGAATGTATTTGTGTCTTTGTGTTGTTGTTGTTTTTTTTTTTCTTTCTTTTTCTACATAAAGCGGGGAAAAAAAGGCCATGTCATTCTTCCACAACTTAATCAGGAGCTACACACAGGAGAGGGCTGCTGCAGCACGGACCTCCCTGATCATGTTAATGAGGTCCCCTGGCTATGCAGTCATTGAAGTATAATTGACTTGTTCGTCTCTTATTTTCCTAATAGACACTCTGACCCAGAGCACGTTTATTTCGCTATGAGAAATGTCAAGAAGGATTGGAAGTTTCCT